>NC_088784.1:62877246-63177246 GCF_958450345.1 Calliphora vicina
CAACGATCACAATCTGTGCCACAGCAACAACAACAGGTACGTCATCAACCTGTGCAACAGATCTCGCAACCCCAACAAACCACAGTCTATCGTAAACCACTGCCAGTAACCACCATTCAACCTCAAATCCAACCACAAATCCAACAGATACGCAATCAAGCGCCAGCACCCACTGTAACACCATCGCCCTATCGTTACTTTACCGCTGCACCACAATTGCAACACTTGCAACAGAATCAACAGCAGGTGTATCGTTCACCCGAAGAGATTAACATTTCCCTGCAACAGAGACGTCCTCAGATCTTCATAGCCAGCACAACACCGCGCTACTACGAGGATGAGTATTTGTATGAGAGAAAGTAAATGCTAGTGTGAGAGCATAGAGGAGAGCAAATGCCTTGCTTAACCTTTAAAAATCTATTTTAGTTTTCATTTCAAATAAATTCTCTCCTCATTTGAACTAATTCCATAAACATATTTGTAACTTTCAAAAATATTTAATTTTTATTTAAACATTCTAATTAGATTTTTTTTAATATATATTTTGCTTGTAGAACGAAGAATACTTTGCAATTTTATTGTTTATATACTTATATATATAAATATGTATTTAATTTTATTATTTTATTTTATTTTTTTCTTATGCTTTATGAGTATAGTAACTACTAAATACTACTCTACTTCTTCTTAGTTTTATTAAGTTTAATTTAATTTTTATTAACAACAAAATACTGCGCGAATAGTCCCATACAACAAAAATAAAAAGCGAAAGAAACACGAGATTTATTTTAAATGTTTTTAATCTTTAAGTTTTTGATTCTAGTAGATTTGAATTTTTTAAAAATATATAAATAAAAAGAAAATATATGTTTTTATATAAATAAATTAATTTTTTAGTTTCTATTCATCGGGGGTATTAAAAAAGCGAGATCTTATATACGAATTGTATACCAGCCTGAATAAACTATTTTTCTATAAGAGAAATAATATGAAGAACTTTCTCAGATCTTGTACATATCCACATATACGAGTATCATTTTTGTATATTCGAAGAACATTTCTGAGATGCCTCGGAAGGACTCTTACTCTCTTAAGTGGATGTTATGGTGGTTTCTCCGATGACTTCCCAGAAAGAACTGGGGAGAAATCAAGCTGTTGTGTTCCTTGACCGGTAATATTTTTGTTTTCCCATTAATATTGCATTCCTAATTTGAGTGGCTATGGCAGTTAATGCTGTGGTGGTGCTGTGCTTTTTCCGGAAACCATTCTGGTTATGAGCAACTGTAGGGTGTCGTGTCAGTGTGTTATCTCAAGTATTTTCGCGGCTGCAGATAACAGGTCAGGTTTCAGCAGGGGGATCACTCGATCCATTTTTCATATATCGGGTATAATTAGCATCTTTGTCTAATTATAACTGTAACTTCGTTAGGCTAGAAAAGTTGTGGTTCTTCAGTGGCTAGAAGGTTGTGAAGTTTGCAAACAACGCTTCGTTTCGCAGGCTTAAAGAGAGATCAGGTAAAGGCACGAAACTGTACAAGGTTCTCTCTGGCATACTTTGAAAGGAGTTATCCTTTAAAGTACAGGCAAGAGAGAGGCAACTCATTAGGAAACACAGAGTGTCGCAAGATTAGAAGGAACCTAGGGTCCTCTCAGTGCTATCCTGGACAGATCCTCTTCCAAGGAACTGCTCAACAAAGTAGAGCGGCAGTAGCCACGATTACAACAGGCTCGATGAAAGGGGAGACGGGTGATGTTATTTCGCCCAAAGTGCTCATATGTTGGAATGAGCTGCAAGGGCCGAGGGAACATTGCCTAAGGTCTCCACACAGGCGTTCAAAATATTGGACTTGACTGGAAGGTTAGTGAGACTCCGGCTGTATATCCTAAGCACCCCCAAAAGGAAGCTATTAAGAGAGATAGATCTGGAGACGATTAGCCTTCCACACCAAAGAAAGCAAGGAGGTTGAAGAGCACTGTTGCATATCTTCAAGTGGCCGTCATAGATCAGAACGATTCGGATGGGAGGATCAGAACGGATCTATTGCAGCTGGTTGAGGACAGGCTCCTTAACAGTTGTCATACTAGCCTCGGGAAACGAGGTGGAATATCTAATTGTATATACTAAAAGAATAACCACTAATCTGGTATTAGGGTGTGATGCTAACGCATATCACAGGAAGCAAGGAACTAAATAAGAGATGTAAGTTAGTGTATGAGTTTATAACTACTAACAATCTTATAGTCAACAACACGTTGAGAAATAAGGATAGGGAAGCAGTTATAGACATCACATTGACAAACAGTAAGGATGGCCTCTTGTTGTAAATCACTTATACAGCGCAAACTTTTTCAGTCTGCTCAGCTATGATGAGCTATTTTGACAAATTGCTCAGTATCTATATAGGCTTATAAGGCACTTTTACGACCATCATGGGCAATGTCCCTTACGGGACTACCACGGGTTGGGCTACGAATTTTGATAGCCGTAGTTTAGAAACTTTTTTTGGAAATAATTCGGTATCTTGGGAACTATTGCAGATATTGTTACGAAAGTGCACATGGTTTGAGCTGAGGTGATTTCGAATTGATTTACGTTTGTTTAGCTTTCTAGCGATAATGGGGTCCAGTGCATAGCCCCTCAAAGTTGGCAACCTCGGATCTCAGTTTTTTTTTTAAAAATCGCCAAAAATCCATTTATGATCCGAATGAGCTGAAATTTTAAATATAAATAGTCCTTGAGAAGGTCTACAAAAAAAGTACAAGTGTAGGTTATCTCTATTATTTGAATAGATATTCAGGTTTATTTTTTTAACTATACTCGATCTTTTTATTGTTTTTTAGATATGGCGGGCCTACGGAGGGTCGAAATTTATTTTTAAAATATCAGCTATAATGGCGATAAAATTCTAAATAAAATAAAAAAAAAACTTGCGAACAGTTATATGTTCCCTATGAAAGTTATATGCATCCAAAGTTGGAATTTGTAAAAATGGCAATATTTTTTACGTTTTTTCCCAAAAAAGCCCACATATACGCCCCAGAACTGGCGAATTTTTAAAAAAAAATTTTGGTTTGAGTAAAAAATTCTAAAAAGGTATTTTTTGAAAATCACCATATTATACAGTGGTGGCCAGGAATTTAAGACAAAAATTGTTTGCTAAATTCCACGTGATTGTCAATTATTTTTTCAAATATTTCAACAAATATGTATGCATGAGGACTGTTTTAACACACAAGTGTGTTTTATTCGACTGTGTCAATTCATACATATTCACCACGAACACATAAAATTTTTCTACAACTTGACCAAAAAATTTTTTTTTTAAATAAACATATTTCTCACATTTATATAATGATATATTTTTATTATTATAAAATATTCGGACCAAATTTCGTATTTTTAGTTCCATTAGTTTCGGTCATATCATGTTATTAACAGCGGATGTTCGCTGAGGTGGGTCAACGTATTTCCACATATCTTTGTACATATATGTTTTACCGATTTTTCCAAACATTTTTGAGAAACTAGAAACATTAATAATAAATTGCATACCCTTAGAAGTCCTTTTATTTTGGCTCTAACGCACTTAAAATTCAGTTGATGAAAAATATTCAAGTATTTGTCTTAAATTGGTGGCCACCACTGTATTTCTTTAGTTTTTAAGGTAAATGAAGTCTCAAAATTTTATAAAATTATTTAATTTTACTAAAATAATATCAATCCTCAAGTCATAATATTGTTACGAAATTGTACTTGAATTCAAATATAACGATTTTAAGGGCTGATTTAAAAGTAGAATAATGCTTTCAAATAACAGTGCTGTAATGGCAGACTGTAACATATCTGTGGGCATTGTTAAATAAAAGCTTTCAGTTGATTTGATCGTAAGTTGGCAACGCTGTATTCGAATATTCAGTTAAAGAACATTGTAGAAAGTACAACCACAGATGGCGTATGATCTATAATATTCGAACTTTGACAGTTAAAGAGCTTTCTAGATGGTAATGCAGTGTTATAAATAGTGGCAGAGGTTGCAGTCGTGTGTGAGTTGATCAGAGACGCTTTTCGAAGAAATATCATCTAAGTGCCTTAAGCTGGCCACACACGGATGATTTGTGAGTCCGATTTGTTCGTGTTTGACTAGTTAATGGGGCAGTGCGCGAACAAAATCACAAGTAATTGAAAATTTTCAATCACAAATCAGGCGAACAAATCATTCCGTGTGTGGCCAGCTTTAAAGTGTGTTGTGTTTTTCAAGCAAATTCGTGTACATTATAAATTGTGTCTGTAATTCTGAGAATTTATAAACGTGTATAAAAAACATTGAGTGGCTATTTAATTCTGTTGTTGTTGTACATTTTAAAGAAATAAAGAGTTGTTACAATTTTCAAACTACTAAACGGCTTTTATTTGCAATCAAAAGTATCCGGTTTATATAAAGGAAATAAACCAGCGTTTTGAAAAGGTTAAAACGTAACAATATTTTCAACAGTATCAAATATTTATATAAAAAGCCTTTATTTACTCGTAAGAAGTTCCACAAACCTTGCCCCCTTTGACAAATTTGTACGTTTTTTCATATAAATTTCGTAACAATATATCCAATAATTCCCAAGATACTGAATTATTTCCAAAAAAAAAGTTTCTAATGAGGTGCGTATTAATCTTGATCATCAGATATAGATCTATCGTCGCTCGAGTGTTTTCAAAAGAACAGAAAACAGGTTGATAGGTCTGAAATTCTTTGATTTCGAGTTATTATTCTCAAACATTATTATTTCTTTCCAATGATAACCATGTTGATAATTTATTAATCATAGGCCGGCTAACTTATCAAAATTTTAAACATACATATATAGTTCCTGTGGAATAAAACACGTTATTTTAACACAAACTATTTCTAAAACTAATTTTATTCAGATCAAACTTTAATGTAACAAACAATTATAAATTTACGTTGTGAGAAATGTTTTCTACAGCTGTAGCAGCAAAGACAACGCGAGGAATAATTTTCTGTTTTCTTCTACTTCTATTTTCTGATGTGTTGCCAGACTCATCACCTTCACGAGCTGACAGTCTCGGTGCTGCCACATCCACTCCCTCTCCAGTGACTAAGTCAGGAACTGTTTGGAACGATCCACTTTCAGCGGCGTTAACTCCAGAATCAGTGGAAGTCTCGTAATGGGGTGATGTTGTAGGTTGTTGTGACTGAAGGTTTCGAGAATTCAGTTGTTGCAAATTGTCCTGTTGAGTATCGTTGATGATAAAGGCTGGTTTCAAACGATCTACGCTAATGTTAACATCTTTGCCTTTAATTTTAATGGTGTATACACGATCAGATAAACGTTGAATAACCTCATACGGGCCGGTATAAGGCGTTTGAAGTGGTTCTCGAACTGCATCGGTGCGTAGGAACACATGACTACAATCGTCAATATTTTTCAAAACAAACATTTTTCCTTTGTTATGATGAGCTGTGGGTGTTGGTCGAAGAACATCAAAATGGTTACGAAGTTTCTTGAGAAATTCATCGGAATTAACTGTGTCGTCAGTATCCTCAAAAAATTCATTTGGTAAACGTACTGGACCTCCATATAGTAAATCTGAAGGAGAAGCCTGCACATCCTCTTTGAAGGCGGTTCTCAGACCAAGTAATACTGTTTGGTAATATGTCAACCCATGACGTATTAGGATGGCACGTAAGAGCTGTTTTAAATGTCCTATGCCATCGCTCAACCATACCGTTCGACTGCGGATGATATGCAGTAGTTCTAGCGCGCTTAGAACCAGTAAAATTAATCAATGCTTTGAAAAGTGCTGATTCAAACTGGGTACCTTGATCCGTTGTTATCGTTTTCGGACATCCGAATCTTGATATCCAGTGGGTCCAAAAAGCTGTTGCAACGGTTTGTGCGGACATGTCCTTTAATGGAATTGATTCTGGCCATCTTGAAAACCTGTCAATCATGGTGAGACAGTATCTATAACCTTGTACTAGCGGCATTACTACGATGTCCAAGTGAATATGGTCGAAACGGTTATCAGGTACATCTATTTTGTTGGGTGTAAAACGATTGTGTTTGGTTATTTTTGCCCTTTGACAAGGTAAACAATTACGAGCCCAACTGATAATTTGTTTCTTCATTCCAGGCCAAACATATTTTTTTCGGATCTGTTGAAGACTAGCTTTACCACCGGGGTGTGAAAGGTTGTGTATGGAGTTAAAAATTTGTTGGCGTAGTCCATTAGGAACGTAGGGACGAACATAACCAGTCGAAACATCGCAATAAATTGAAGAGTCGAAATGAACGATTTGAAGTTTTAACGAGTTGTTACCTTCCAGTAAAGTTTTCAATTCGTCGTCTGCTTCCTGTGACAATTGTAGTTCCTCATACGAAATTGTTAATGGCATTGAAATCGCACTCAGGCGTGACAGGGCATCGGCAACTGTGTTATCGGAGCCAGATAAATGTATTATCTCTGTAGTAAACTGCGATATGAAATCTAAATGCCTGTCGAGGGGAAGCTTTTTCAGGTTTCTGCGAGAATGCGTAAACTAACGGTCTGTGATCGGTTTTAATGACGAAGTGTCGAGCTTCCAGCATATGACGAAAATGTTTAATAGAATCATAGATCGCCAGTAATTCCCTGTCATAAGTACTGTAGTTGTTTTCCGCCTTTGACAATTTCCTGGAGAAAAAACCTAGCGGCTTCCACAAACCACCAATTTTCTGCTCGAGAACAGCTCCGATAGCTGTGTCAGAAGCGTCCGTAACGAGTGCCAGTTCGGAGTTTGGGGCAGTATGCGCTAGCATAGTAGCCTCGCTTATACTTTTCTTACAAGCTTCAAAGGCACTTTCAGCTTCTGGTGTCCAAAGTACTTTCCTTTTAATAATTAATACACCCAGTAATAATTAATGACACCCAGAAATCTTCGAAGCTCACAAATCGTTTCTGGTTTCGCGTAATTCTCAATAGTAGTAACACGATCTTTAGGTGGTCGACAACCACTACTATTGATAGTGTATGCCAAAAATTGTACTTCCGATTCACCAAAATGACATTTTCCAACATTAATTGTCAATCCGTGTTGGCGGAGGCGATCAAAAACTAAACGCAAGTGGCGATCATGCTCTTCGATTGAATCGGACATTATTATAATATCATCAATGTAACAATAAACGAAGTCCAAACCTCTTAGCACAAAGTCCATAAATCTTTGAAACGTCTGTGTGGCATTTCGAAGACCGAAAGGCATATATAAAAATTCTATTAAACCAAAAGGGGTACATAAAGCTGTTTTTTCAATGTCCTCATCGGCCATCGGAATTTGGTAATATGCTCAAACAAGATCTAGAGTGGTAAAAATGGACTTACCATATAGCTTTTCAGCAAAATCGTTGATATTAGCTATTGGATAACGATCCGGAACAGTTTGCGAGTTTAACTTACGATAGTCACCGCATACACGCCAACCACCAGTTTTTTTAGCTACCATGTGTATAGGGCTAGACCACTGGCTCTTAGAAACACGGCAAATTCCTTGATCCAATAGAAAATCAATTTCCACTTTCGCAGCAGCTAATTTGTCTCCTGAAAATCTGCGAGGGCGATCCGCTACAGGCTTACCGATGGTTTCGATGTGATGTACGACAGTTGCATCTCCTGTGTTACGTCTCAATGTTGTCGTCGTAATACTAACATACTCCTGTAGTAAATTTGAAAATTGTGTGTTCGACGAAATGGTTGAAATACTAAAATCTTTGGTCTTACGAATTTCACCATTACTAGAAAGGTTGGTTATACCATCCAATAAGCGTTGGTTTTTGAGATCAATAATTAAATTGTAATTAATTAAAAAGTCGGCTCCAATTATGGGCGATTGGACGTCAGCAATAACGAATAACCATTTAAACTCACGACGTAACCCAAGGTCCAGTTTAAAAACAGAGTGACCATAGGTTGTTATCTCACTGTGATTGGCTGCCAAAAGTTTGACCTTCGATGGGCAGAGTTTAGCTTTGACTAATGATGGGGGTATGACCGAGACCACCGATCCAGAGTCAATTAAAAATTTAGATTTGGTTGAGTTGTCATAGATGTGTAAACGATTCTCTAAAATGATTCTATTATCACTGTTGCTGCCGCCAATTGAATTGATTGACGACAGCTCGAATAGTTTTCCGAATTGCCGTTGTTGTAACGGGGGCAATTGGGTTTACAACGTTTTGCATTATTCCCAAATTTGTCATGGTACCAGCAAAGTTGTGGTTCGGAAGAACTTTGACCCGATTTAAAACGGCTACGAGATCGTGATCGGCTACGACGACCATTATTCTGATCCGATTGCATTTTCATATTGTCAATCTTATCTGATAAAATGTTTATGGCTCGAGTAAGTTCGGTCATTGTTGGGTTGATAGCATTCACCGAAAGTTGTGTCTCACTATTTGTACTACTGTGTGATATAGCACTGACCGTGTTGGTATTTGCTTCTAACATTTTATCTGCTGTTTTGGCCAGTTTGTCCAGATCGTCTTGTTCCCATATACTTAAAAGTGGACGAATCGATTCTGGCATTTGGCCAATAAAAAGTGTACGGATTATTGCCTCATTTTCTTTACCAGGTGCAAGACGTTTCATATGCGCTAAAACTTCGGACGGTTTCATACCAACTGTTTCACCACCTTGTAATAAACGGCGTAATTTGGATTCAGGTGACTCAGCAAATTTTGAGATCAGTCTCTCCCTTAAAACGTTCAATTTGTCGTTTGCAGGAGGATTGGTTATTAAATCCTCAACAGACAAAAGTACATCGTCCTCGAGACGAACAGAAACAAAATCAAATTTGTCATTATCGGATGTAACATCACACAAAGCAAACGATCTTTCCACTTGAGCAAACCATAAGTGTGGGTTATGCTTGCTGAATTTAGGAATGTGCACTTTTTGTATATTCGATCACGCTGCTCCCGCAATGAGTGTACTTCTCGTTGAAGTTCCCTCATTTGAGTAAGAATATTATCCATCTCAGACATTGCCAAATTTGTAGTATCAAAAAATTCGATGTCGTCACTGCCAAATGAACTTTTTTCGCTTGCCACAGTTTTCTTGCTTCTTAAATTGTATTCGTTTGAATCCATAAACAGGATTGTTCTTGCTCGTGCAAAATTTGTTGTTGTCGCATTGAAAAAACTTTAAGATTTCAAAAATGCTGCGACTGCGCTGCTTCCAGGAAAAAAAAATCCTATCAGAATCTCACAAATTCGTGGTTTGCCACAATTAAATGGAATACGGGGTCACCAATATGGTTCCTGTGGAATAAAACACGTTATTTTAACACAAACTATTTCTAAAACTAATTTTATTCAGATCAAACTTTAATGTAACAAACAATTATAAATTTACGTTGTGAGAAATGTTTTCTACAGCTGTAGCAGCAAAGACAACGCGAGGAATAATTTTCTGTTTTCTTCTACTTCTATTTTCTGATGTGTTGCCAGACTCATCACCTTCACGAGCTGACAGTCTTGGTGCTGCCACACATAGTTTAGGCATAATCAATGTTTAAATATATTTTTTTCATATAAAAAAAATATTTAAACAATGATAAAGCTTAACTATGTTTAAAATTTTGATAAGTTACCCGCCCATAGAATGGTTAAAGTTATACACATAGAGAAATATACATAGAGACGAGACACTTCGATTTGTCAAGCAAAAATACAACAATTCATATGTCTGATACAACAACAAGATACATTGAATTACATGTATTTTGTTGTTGAAAGAAATAGGTTTTTGTCAACAGACTTAGGTTTTTGAAAATTACGTCTCGCCACAATGTTACCCTATGGTTATACATAGAAATTTTAAATTTAATAGTGCATTTACACCGAAGCGAAATCTAGTACATATGAGATTTCGAGCCAAATCTAGTTATTTTGACGAGATTTCCCATACAAAATGAAATCTACTTCGTGACTAGATTTTGGGGAAATCTCCTCAAATCTACTCAGTACCAAGTGATGCAACCGTGAATTTCTTCATAACGGACTAACAAATACAGCACTGTACAAGTAAAATTTGACAGATACAAATAAAAAAAATAATATAAAAAGTGCGGAACAATTTTAGCGTTTGATAAATATTTTCAATGGATGCAAATATGAATAAAAGTTAAATTTATAAATTATAATACTAAAAATTTACTAATTTACTGCGGGTTTTGTTAGTCAGCTGTTTTTGTTATTAAATGAAATCTTGCTAAATGTCAGAAAACAGCGGTGTAAACGGTATAGATTTTGAACAAGATTTCAATTAAAATCCACTAGATTTCGCTTCGGTGTAAATGCACTATAACCGATATTGATTTATAGCCTAGACACCCTGTTGCCTTCAATAATAACAAACAGCATGAATCATAAACAATAAAAACCCTAAACAAAAATAAACAGCTGACGTTGACGTTTCACAGCGGCGTAAACACACACGTAGTGCATGTGAAAGCATATATTTCGCAAATTTCTTGAATTAAAATTAAAATATTTCTTATAAAACTACACAAAAATGGTAACACAGGAATTTCAAGCAGTTGTCTTGGCTGCAGGAAGAGGTACACGTTTGCCTGAAGTACTTGGACAAACACCAAAATGTTTGCTGCCAATCGGACCGTACCCTTTAATATGGTATCCTTTAAATCTATTGCAGCAGCACAATTTCCAAGGTAGATTTTATGATGAAATCCTAGTATATATTATTAATTTAAAAATTTTATTTATAGAGACTATTATTGTGGTTTTGGAAAGTGAGCGCTCCGAGATTCAACTAGCCTTGGAACGTTTATCTTTAAAAATGAAGATAGACCTTGTTAGCATACCCACAGACAGTGATTTCGGTACTGCTGACAGTTTGCGCTATATACGCGATAAAATCTTTTCAGACTTTTTGGTTTTGAGTTGTGACATTGTTTCCAATGTATCGTTATATCCCTTGATTAATAAATTCCGTCAACATGACGCCTCTTTGACGGCTCTTTTATTTAAAAGTGGTTTTGAGTCTGATGTTACATTGCCCGGACCAAAAAGTAAACATAAACCCGAAAGAGATTTAATTGGCATACACCCCGAAACAAGGCGTTTATTGTTTTTGGCTTCAGCCAGTGATTTTGAGGAAGTGATGAATGTTAATGCTCATCTTTTGCGCAAGAATGGTAAAATGACTATATTCTCCAGATTAACTGATTCACATATCTATGTGGTCAAGAAATGGGTGCTGGATTATTTGGAAAAGGTACGTTGTTTCACTGTTTAAATTGTGATTTAGATTTAAATATTTCTATTTTTTTGTAGAAAGAACATTTTTCCACATTAAAAGGAGAATTTTTGCCTTACTTAGTCAAAAAACAAATGGCCAAAGCTGCCGGAAGTGGCAGTAACGCCAATCATGTTTCGGATACACAGTCAGAATTGGGTACTAGTATCAAACAAGAGGAGAATATTTTCGGTGTATGTAATAACAGTTTTTCAAAGTGAAAACTTATAAAATCTGTTTAAATTAAGTTGTAAATAAATTTAATACTTTTTTGCAGTTCATTCCCAATTCAACTTTAGATCAACAAATTTTAAAGATCACTCTTTACAACGATAACAAAACGAAACCTTTATATCATGGAGATTTACTGAGATGTTATGCCTTGGAAGCTCCCAAGGAAACAATTGGCGTAAGAGTTAATACAACTCTATCATTTTTTGCAGTAAATCAAAAGGTAAAGACACTACTGTAAAATAAGCCAAACATTTTAATTCCAATTTATTATATGTTTTTAAAAGCTCTCTACTATTTGGCCTTTGCTGTGTGGTGGTCAGGAAATACCTTTAATATCGCCAAACGCTTTAGTTAACTCTACTCAAACTAAAGAAATAGCTGTGGCAGATAATGCGAAGTTGTCGGAGAAAACTTCATTGAATTTCAGTGTCTTTGGACCGAACAGTTTTATTAATCCTAAAAATATTGTTAATAAATCTTTAATAATGGCTCATGCTGTTGTTGAGGAAGGGTAAGTTGTACAGAAGGGACTTGTTTGCAGCGCTTGTTATTTATTTTACTTTTAATTCTAGTTGCAATATAGAAAATTGTATTATTGGACCAAACGCTGTGGTAAAAAAAGGTACAAAATTGAAAAATTGTTTGGTGGGTGCCAATTTTGTAGTCGAAGAAGGTTCACTTTTGGAAGCAAAACACTTAACGCATGCTGATGGTTATATGGAAATTGATATACAATAAAATTGTAAATACAAGGAAGGAGTTTTTGAAAATATATCGATGAACTATTTTGTAAAAAATCAATTAAATATTCATTAAAAAAATGTATATAAAGTTATTTTCAAAGTTTTTATACAGACGGGTTAGATTGTTGTGTTGAAAATTTTTTTAGATTTTGCAATGTATCACACAACTCGTTGTGATGTCTTTTGTAAACTACAATAATTTTTTTACTTTATTATGTATCGATTGTCCTTGAAAAATCTTCTAAATGTTATGAAAGGAATCATACTCATACAATTAATCAGGCCTGTCACACATTTTGTTCGCAGTGGTTTTAATTCCGTAGTTTCTATTTCGATCGATTTCATTTTAGGTTCTTCAGATTCCGTGTATAAATTAAATGGTTCAAGTATGTAATGGCATTACGTGAGAACGGCTGGAGCGATTTGGCTGATTTTTTTTATTCGATTCGAAATTTTCAGGAGATGGTTTGTAAAGAAAAAAAATTCAAAAATTCCGGGTAAAACTCGGAAATTTTTATTTTTTTAGTCCAGTCAACTGTAATAAAAAGCTCCCTAAAGTATGCAGTACAAATTTAGATATTTTATTTGCAAATAAATAAGAACAGGCAGTAGTATACGGGTTGGCCGGGGCGCCCAACTAGTATTTAATAATTCTGTATTTCTAATTTTAATTTGACAGAGTTGTTTATGCATACATATATTGAAACAAAAGTGAAGTGTTTGGTACAGAAATTGATAAAAAAAAATTTAGAAAAGCAAATATCAATTCGACTTTGAAAACTGAAACTGGTTTTATTCCAAAAAAATATTCGTTTTACTTTTTCTGAAGAACCGAAATACAGAATTAATTCTACTTTCGAACGGAATGGAATTCTGTGACAAGCATTAATAGTTTTATTTGACTTTGCCTTTCAATAAATAAAAAAATTTTAGAAAAGCAAATATCAATTCGACTTTGAAAACTGAAACTGGTTTTATTCCAAAAAAATATTCGTTTTACTTTTTCTGAAGAACCGAAATACAGAATTAATTCTACTTTCGAACGGAATGGAATTCTGTGACAAGCATTAATAGTTTTATTTGACTTAGCCTTTCAAGAAAAAAAAAATTCCTATATCGGTTAAGTCGGTTAAGCCGTGCCGAGAACTATTAGGACATTATGACAATATGGCATGATATTTACTTGCGAACTGACCAAATATATCAAAATAATACCGGTCAAAACTTTGACTGGTTTAAATCCAACGACTTTTGAAACTTAGTGATCAATGTGTCGTTAATGGAATAAGGTAAACATAATTTCTTAAAATTCTTACAATATTTTCCAAAAATGTAATATTTATTGTTTGCTCTAGAATTTGAATTTATTGTTTTCAATATCAAATGGTCTAAATTTAGCCAAAGTAACACATTTTGAACTATTTCTTTATCTTTTCATCAATTTGGTTAAATCAAACACAGCAATCTCCAAATATATTTTCATAATTGTCCGCAAACTTCTATGTGAATTTTGTTCATCTCATTCTAATATAATAAAAAACATATATAC
Organism: Calliphora vicina; assembly: GCF_958450345.1. Taxonomy (NCBI): domain Eukaryota; kingdom Metazoa; phylum Arthropoda; class Insecta; order Diptera; family Calliphoridae; genus Calliphora; species Calliphora vicina. The sequence continues at coordinate 62,891,087 of NC_088784.1, forward strand.
TAAGTACAGGTCTTTTTCATTTATTACGGAAACTAAAAACTGAAGATTACAGCCTTTACTTCCATACCCCTCATTAATCCATTATAATTTCCTTCTATTTTATTTCTACAATCCGAAATAAAGTAAAATATAACCGTTATCAAAATTAAAATAATCTTCGATAACACTATCGATTGCTCAACGATAACAGGAGACATCCATTCATTGTGATTTCACTGCTGCATCGGTGTGTTATTATTTTAATGTGAGTGGTATTGTGGTTGCAAACATTTAGATTGTTTTGATTATTTTGTGCGAAAAAAATTATAAATATCTATTAAATAATTATAAAAAAATGTCCACCACCAGTAATGAAAATAATAAATACTCCGAAACAAATTCCATTGCACAAAACAACCCCAACGCGGATGATTCAAATTCAACAGAACCGGCTTCATATAATCCTACTCTTGCGGAAAATGAATGCGAGGAGAACGATTTGGAGCGTTTAAAAGGTGATGCTATTGGTGATACACTGTACAGTGAACGTTTTGTCTTGAATACACTGCTTCGACTGGGACAACTCAGTAAAGATCTGCAGGAAGAGGAAGATGTCGAAAGAGATTTGTGTTCTCTATGGGACATGACTCTGGAAGAGGATGTTGTTAAGTATTTGTTAAATCATGATGTTTTAGAACTGTTCGCCAATATAATTAAGAGCACAGAGGATAAACGTTTAACCGAAATATTGGTAGGCATAATAGGGAATATGTGTAATGTGCAGCAGACAAGAAATCTATTGACTGAGAAGAAAGAAGTCATTAACATTTTATTAGATTTATCTGCCTGTATGGACTCCTTAACCCTTGAACAGTTAATGCGTCTTTTGGCGGTAGTGTTTGTAAAAATGTCCGAAGATCAAATAGAAAAATGGTATAATCTTATATTGAAATCAGACAAATTTGTGGAAAATCTGTGTTTTATTTTAAATAATGCCGCCAATAACTCTCTTATTTTACAAACTATGGAATCGTTAAATGCCATATTGGCAAAATTTTTTGTTCTCAAGCTCTCACTGGCAACGGAGAATGGCAAACGTCTAAACGAAATAAGCAAAACTAGTTTTGAGGAATTATTTGTGCAGCCAGAAATGATCGAGTGCACCATAGAGGCTTTTAAAACATTGGTAAAAGAGAGTAATGAAAAAAAAGATTCCTATGAAGCGGCTGAAATTCCGGAGAGCATACACAAAGCCAAACAAACTTTTTGTAATATACATAGTATATTAACACAATATCAACAACTATCCAGAGATGCCTACGCATCTAGCAATGACGAAATCTTAAAATGTTTTAAAGATATTTTGCAGCCCATGGCTGAAGATGACAGCATAACAACTTGGCAGCAATACGAACAAGATGTTTTGGAAACAATAAATGATATACTGAGGGTAAGATATAGACAGATGTTTTTAAGATTACAATTGAATTACATTTAATTATAATATATATTCATTATCTTACCAGGTTTTACCTCGACCTCTAGATTTGGACATCGTAAGATATTTACTTAAACTCCTTTATCATGTTGATAAGGAGCAAGAAAAACAGTTACAAAAATCTGCTACTGCAAATGATTTTGAATCAGACGACGATGATGATACTGAAATTGATCATCAAATTTCCTATACTATAATATTAAATACTCTATACTATTTAGTTTTAAAAGCTGACAAAGAAATACTTAAACAATATGTTTCAACGTGTCCTCGAATGTATACTGTCAAATTGTTAGAATCATTTGAACAGCCTCTGGAAACAGAGTATATGAAAAATTGTTATCAGAAATTAAAAGAGGCTCTGGATTAATAAAAAAATTGTATTCAGACAAAATATTTATAAAAAAAAATATGCGAATAACTGATTTAATTTATTTTTATTTCTACAATAATAAATAAACTAATTTATCTTATGTAGAAGCTCATCTACACTAATGAAACTGTCTAGCCATAAACATGTAAATTGTGTTTACTATCTAAATATTAAATTTTAATTTGCTGTTGCATATTGCCCACTTTACTGGCAATCTATTTTTGTTCTCAATATTGTGTATTTCATAAGTAAATTAATAAAGAAATAATTGTATTTGTTAATTCTTTAAAAACTTCTTCAAAAAGCTTCAATTTAAACAATGATGATTATGGAATCTATAAAATCTTTTGGCTTCGTAAGAGTGTTATATTCGGGTATACCCTTCATCAGAGCATAACACAGTGATTGATACAAAAAAGAATGTAGTATAAATACGTTTAAGGTGATACTATTTTTCTGGTAGGTTTTGTCGAGTACTAAAAAAAATTGTTCTGGAGAAATACCCATAGATTTCTCAAGGTTACTTTAATATCATCTATATCATTCTAAAGGCCTCAGTTTCATGTTTCTAAATCCGGGAATATACACTATCAATCATGTTTGTAAATTATTGTGGGTTTCGGAAAGTGGCAAAATCGACTTCAATATCAATAATGATCCAAAAACACAATCTATCTTTCTAACCATGCACACAATCTAAGTGCCTCTATTTACCTGCAATGCTTTAGGGGTTAAATTCGGTAACCTTATATCTTATAAACTAAAAAAATTCTTTTCTTAAAATTCGAACCTTTTATAGGTGGATACAAGTATTGTCGATTACTTATCAAAAATATCAAGTACATATTTGGTACTTTTTAGAAATTTAAACCCTTATGGGGTAAAAATTGTATTTACTTTTCGTACTTTTTTCCACAAAATATGTGTTTTTTTATAAACTCACATAGCTATATGACCATTTGATTATGAGCTCCCACTACTATTACGAAAATTATAAAATTCAAAGGGCATAATAAACTATAAAAACAAATGAAGTTAAGTATTGTGTTAACAGCTAATATTCAAAATGGTTTTGAATGATCATTGATACTAATATATATATTTTTGAACTTTAGAGTCATCTGGCTAAAAACATTTTATTTTAATTATATATTGCATTTAAATATACACATATGTATTTAACATATTAACTAGTTTAAGAATTCACGTTTTAAGATTTTGCTTTTCGGCCATTTGTAAACGCATCATATCCATCCATGATGATTTCCCTAAAGTCGTTGAACTCTTACTAACAACCTTTAATTGATTCGGCTGTTGCTTATTTAAAGGCCACTTAAATTGTTGCTTATTTTCAGCTAAACCTAATGATAAATGCTTCAATGTGCTGTCCAATGTAATGATGGATGTGTCAGTATCCGCAGTCAAATTCACATCTACTAATGTATTTTTCTCTACATCATCAGATATATTAATTATAGACGATGTTAGATTGTTAACCTCAATAGTATTTTCACCTTGTAATTCGGATATTTGCAAGTACATGGTTCCTTCATTGGCAACAACACTTAGATTACCGTGAATGCCAGCTGTAAAATAAAAAATTAAAAATTGTAATAGTAATTAAGATATTTCGTGGATTTATTTTGTAAAAAGAATAAAAAAGATGTAGAAATGTAAAATTTTTTCCACCAATTTCTTTCCGATTGACAAAATAAGCCTTTTAAGTAAATCTTACTCATTTTGAGATCTCCCTTCTTATGTACAAAAACAGCCGATTTTTTGTGTACATTTTTTAAATCCAAACAACCTGTGTCTGTTTCAAATTTGGATGATTCCACATAACTACAGTTGGTAGATATGTTTCCCTGATTAGTTTTACATGTTATTCTATCACCTTGCAGTTTGTCCAATATTATATTCTAAAAGTAATACGAGATTGTTACAATGTAAGGGTTTTATTACAGCTAATTTGTTTGAATTTATATATTGTTATTCTCTTCTCTTAAATTCTGATTGAACTTTAAGAAAATCGTGATTATTTTCGTAGATTATTGTAGCGTAATAAATTTTACGATCAACTGATTAACTAAGTTTATTTGGTACATATACCTATTATGGAAATCGATTTTGAAATCAAAAGAAGTTGTAATGGATTTCTTACTTTCGTTTTGTGTTGTTAAAATTTGAAATGTGATTAAATTTGTATCACATTTATTAACTAAATTCTGTTAAATTACTTGAAACTTTTCACATATATTTTGTAAAGAAATAATAACCTACTACTTAAAAATTTATATTTTTGAAATCGAACGATATTCATCACATTTTTTCAAATCGATTGTTTTGAAACCTATCGATTTCCATAACATAACTCTGTGGTTCAAAATTATCTCTTATTTAAAAATATCATTCCAGAATATTTTACAAATATTTTCTTTCAAACAAATTGTTTATTTCAATTTGTGGTTAACTCACTCCTTTATTTTGTGCCTCTACCGTAGTCTCTTTTCCCAATAATATTCCCTCACACTTGATGTCGCCTTCCGAGCTTAACAACTCTATAGTTTCTGCCCGAACGTTTTTCGTCTTGATAAATTTCGCCGCCTTCACTTTCAATTCATCGCCAAAAGTATTCATAACAATGACGTCGTGCTGAGAATTGATATTAAGAGCCGCCTTTATGGGCACCGCTAATTCACAAAGAAAATCCGTATCTTCAGTTAATTTTTTCAAAACAATTTCCACATTATGCTCATCATCGCTAACTTTCACCTGCATAGAAGCAGTACAATTTTTTACCGGGCCTCCTCGTAGTTCTGCAATTAGAGCATCACCATTGGGATATTTGTGCGGATCAGCAGAGTATACTTTTACGAAAATATCGGAGTTTATTTTGATGCAGGCGTGCGGATTAATGTAACGTAATGTTTCCTGATGGACTTGATTCATATTGGCATCTGTGGTGGCGACGACTTTGCGTGCATAAAAACGCTGGTATAATTGAAGACGTTGTGAAAATGGCGCCAATCGACGCAAAATTAACATGACTCTAAGGTTTCTGCTGTATTTATTTAAAATTGTTTTAATTAAATATTTTTACTAACAAGTAAAAGGCACGAATTTTAATAACTTTTTTAATTAGAACAGCTGTTTAGTATGGACAACAACCCTTACAAATTGGAATTAAAACAGACGAGTATCGATTATAAATAAAATTAAAAAAATCGATATTATTTCAAAATTCATAGAGTTTTAAGCAAACCCGTTAAAATATCAATGTTTACTATTGCTACAACTACCGCTTCAAAATGTTTCTGTAGCGGTAGCATTTATATATATTCGTTTTCTTATTATTACTAAAGCTACTGCTACTTAAACGTATATACCAGAGCTGTAAATGAATCATTCTTTTTTGATTTTAATTCATTATGAATTAGCTAAATTTTGAATTAATTCATTGAATTGAAAAAATGAATTGAATGAAATTTGAATCAATTCAAACGAATTAGGCAGAAATGAATTTCAATTCATTTCCAATTCAAATGAATTTGTAAAAATGAATTGCAATTCATTTACAATTCATTTGAATTGAATTGATTTTGAATTAATTCAAATGAATTAGAAAAAAGAATAGCAATTCAAATGAATGATTCAAAAATGAGTTGCAATCAATCAAATTCAAGAGCAGATCTCTAGGGGGAATGAAAGATTTCTCCTACCAAAATGAAAATATCCAGTACAAAAATTGAAAAGCCTTGTCCTGTATACGCGCCTGATCAATGAAAACATGGTGTTTGGAGTTTATTTATTCAAGAAGAACTGATTTTTATTTTGAAATACGCTGAACGACAAAACATATTTAATATTCAAGAAGCAATTAATAATTTTTGAAATTTTGTGACCCACGACCACCCAACAACAAACTTTTTGCTAATATTTATATTATATTTATTTCAAAAAAATAAAACTATCTTCCAAAAATAATCAAAAATAAGGAAAACTAACAATGTATGTAGTTCAAAACACAATTGAGTTTCATTAATAAGGCTAATTAGATTTAATTAGAATGCATCATTCACCTTAAACAACAATAGCTTTTCAAAATTATCATCTGAAAGAAATCCACGTTTAGGGATGTTTAGAATAGAGGCGTACGAAAATAATCTTTCAACACCAGCTGACGATGGTAACGGCGCATTATATTTAAAGGAAGACTTTTTAACCGTCGATTAATTATACTGCATACTTAATGACATTGAAGAATCTGCTAAATATGCTGCGAATTTCGCGTCGGAGTTGGAAATGAATTGCTAATTTTTTTTTTAATTCGTTTGAATTAATTCAAAATCAATTCAATTCAAATGAATTGTAAATGAATTGAATTAATTCAAAATCAATTCAATTCATTTGAATTGGAAACGAATTGCAATTCATTTTTACCAAATTCATTTGAATTAATTCAAAATCAATTCAATTCATTTGAATTGGAAACGAATTGCAATTCATTTTTACCAAATTCATTTGAATTGACTCAAATTTCATTCAATTCATTTTTTTGTGTGAATGATTCGCGAATTAATTCAAAAATGAGTGATTCATTTACAGCTCTGGTATATACTAATCATTGCTACTGCTCTACTTTGAGTTTTAATTTTTATTACTTAGAAGTTGTGTTTTTATTAAAATCTGCAATCGATGTCATGCATTAAAACAGAGTTGTTACTTGACACTCGATAAAATTATAAAGTGTCAAATTGCGAGACTCGAATGTCAAATTAAAAAAAATGTTTACAGTTGTTCGCTCGGAAGAAGAAGAAGAAACACACAAATAAATGCGACAAGACCACGGAAATTTCAAGAATTTACTAAATAAATCGCTACAAAAAGTAATAACAGAAGACCATGTCGTTCGATTCTATACCAAAAGATTTACGAGGTTTAAGAGCCTGCTTGGTGTGCTCCCTGATAAAGGTTAGTAAAATTACCAGTCAGCAACGATTGCGTTTCCTAACATGAAAACTAAACTTTCTAAACGTTTTTGTCTTTTTACAGTCCTTTGACCAATTTGAATACGATGGTTGTGACAATTGCGATGAATTTTTGCGCATGAAAAACAATAAGGACAATGTCTACGATCACACTAGCAATAATTTTGATGGCATTATAGCTTTAATGAGTCCTGAGGATTCTTGGGTGGCCAAATGGCAAAGAATAGGTTAGTTTTTGTTGTTGCTTGTGATTTTTGTGCAACAATTGAAACCTAAGTGTATGTATATTTGTAGGTCGCTTTTCAAGAGGCGTGTATGCCATATCCGTATCGGGTAATTTGCCTCAGGCCACATTAAGGGAAATGAAGAGTCGTGGCATTCCATACAGACCAAGAGATACTAGCCAACGTTAATTGAAATACATTGCTGGGGAAAAACAAGAGGTAAGTAAATTTGTATTGTCAACTCGTGTCTTATTGAATGCTGACACATACGCATGAAATACTCTTCTCCGCACAATGGAGCAACATTTATTTAGCAGTCTGGAAAAAATGTAATTTTCTGAAATCTTTCCATACGATATTTTTTGACGCAACCACGTTATAATACATTAGTTTAAAGTTATATACCCTCCATCACCTTACTAAAAAAATGGTTTGATTTTACCAACTAATGCGAATTTTTGTTTTTGTAACAGTTCCACTGTTGTCGAGAGATATTATTACTTGTGTATATGGTAACGGGAACTGGAGAAATTTTGACAAATCATAAATCAATGAGGCACAAACCAGGGGAACAAGTGGTATAATTTAACAATTCGTTCAATTCGGCACAAACCAGGGAACTAGTTGTATAATTTAATTCGTTCACGGTAGGCCTAGTACATGACGATCCTGAACAATGGCTGCACATAAATGATGACCTCAGTGATGTCAGTTAGATTTTAAATGTCAGCAATGGCCGACGGTCGGCCTCTTTCTACCGTAGTTCAGAGCTACTAAATACGAGTTACCATCTAGTGGATCCTTTACGTACCACCGTGTGTTCTCTAAAATTCGTAGGTCATTAAACTGCTTAATCAATATGACATATTTTCCATGTCCCAAAATAGATCTGATTCTGATGTAATTTGCTTGCAGCTTGTGACTGTTCATAAGGCCTATTTGGCTGATTTTCAATACAGAAATTCTCATATATCTGATATATTCATATACACTGATGGACGAAAGTCACCGCCATTTCCCTTCAGAATGTTTAAAGGACTACCACGTTATAAATATAATTGAAACAAAATTTTATTTTTTCAACAAAAACAATAATTCAATTTAATTATACTTCAGTTAAAACAAGTCTTTTTAACTTAACCTAATTTACAAATACGTACCGTGGCGATCCTTTACACATCCTAAAGAGGAAATGTCGGTGAATTTTGTCCATCAGTGTACATAGTAATTTTTCCTGGGACTGATTTAAACAACACACGGAAACTAGGACATCTCTAAATCAACTCCAGGATAAATACTTTATGTGGCGGCAAATGAAATTATCAGGTAGGTATGTCAAGAAAATCGATTTTGAAAAAGAATCGTTTGATGCCGAAAAAGGTTGTGATGGATTTAAACATTCGTTTTGTGTGTTGTTTAAAAATTCCATTTGATACTTTTCCTTAAATTTTTATCAGATTTCTTGACTTGAAGTCTGTTAAATTACTTCATATTTGTTATTTGGGCTGTATTTGGAAATAAATAACAACCACTACATGAAATCTTATATTTGAAAACGAACGAAATTCATCATACTCTTTCAAATCAATCGATTGTTTTGAAACCGATCGATTTACATCACATGCCTGCATATAAACCTTTACAACCCACGATGAACTTTGACTTTTCGAACTTTAGATTTTTTTTAAACTTTTTAATAAGTTAATTTTGGGAACGAAAAATCCACTTTTGCCGACTTTTAAAATGTTTCGTCTTAATGTAAAAATATATAGTTGATAGGTTTATGATAAGAAAAACTAATTTTTTAATATTAGTACAAAAAAATGAATATTAAAAATAATCGATGTGCATTTCTCTATGGTTAAAAATCAAACGTAAAAATAAAATACGACTGTTTAGCAGTATTTAAAAATTAACCATCTTGTAATTGTACTATTTCAGCGGTATTTATTGACAACAATAATTGATTTATGTTATTTAAATATGTACACAAGTTGTTTATCATTCTCTTTTATTTCAGTTTTAATGCAGAATGAATTCATTGGAATAATTTTCACTGTTGGACGTACTAAACTTTCTGGATTTGGTCAAGCTAAACTATAAACAACAATCGAATTGCATATTCTGTTTAAAATCTTTTGTTTAACAATAAAAATACTTTATTATAAATTTATATATGGACAATGTCCTCAAAAAAAATAATAGTTAATAATAAAAAAATATTATACAATATTAAGCAAAAAATACATAAACAATTTGTTCTTATTTCATGTATCTTTATACATTTTACACCACTGCTAAATTATTACAATTGTTCCATACGTAAACCTTCACCTCCAGCCGTGGTAGCAAATACTCCAAAACCTGCTCCCTCCAATTCCTCTTTTAATTTCCAATATACCTCATTGCTGGCATAGTTTTCGGGCAATAAAACAATCACATAACCACCGGCACCAGCACCTGTTAATTTACTGAAAAATCCCCGCTTAAAGGCAATCGAAAAGATCTGTTCCAATTTGGGATGTGTAACGCCAATGGCTTTCATTAAATCATTGTTGATTTGAAATAAACGTTCGAGTTTTTCAAATTTCTCACTGTCATCTTGGCTATTACCAAAGTTTTCGTACAAAGGAATGGCATCGTTAACCAAAGCCTCACAGGCATTCCAAATCGAATTGATTACTTCGGGAAATTGTTCGCCGAGATGGCGCACCTTGGCTACAATATCAGCGGTGGATCTTTTAACTTTACTGTCCACCAATAGTATATTTAAGGGTCTCTGTATTTTAAGTGCTTGAAAACCTTGACCCTTAACGAAACGCAACATGCCACCGTAAGTGCAGACGGTATTGTCAACGCCAGAGGGAGTGCCATGCATTACACGTTCCGACTCAAAAGCCCAGTTGGAAATTAATGCTTGATTTTCGGGCTCGTTATAAGAATTCAGATCGAAATGATGAGCATAGAGAAGAAAAGCCGCCGCCAATGCTGCTCCATAGGAGGCAGAGCTGCCTAAGCCGGCTCCAATATTGAGTTCAGTATCTACGTTAACGGTAAATGCTTGTGTTAATTCCAATTCCTGTTTAGGTGATGATAAAATGGCTCCAGCCAAAAGATAATATATCGACAAAAAAGCCTTTTGAGCTTGTTGCTTCTTCGGCGATCCCTGCTCCAATAATTCCTCATGCTGTCTGTTGAGTTCGGTGCGCACTTCTTCCAACAACTGGGCACCACTTTCAAATGTTTCCTGGGGAAATTTTGAGCGACATTGCTTAAGAAACTTATTAAACGTGTCAACTTGTATTTCGAAATTTGCGTTCAAAGCCTCCAATTGTATGGTAACAACTCGTTTGCCATTTTCAGCCGCTGTAAACTTTAATGTTGTGCCCAAACCCACTACCGCAGCCAGAGCAGGTTTGTGATAAACCACTGCATGCTCACCATGTAAAATGATCTTTCCTGGTGATTTCACTTGGAATTTCAACATTATGTAATCTCGTTTTGAAAAATCAAAACCAAAATTCAATGTGATGTTTTGAGAAGAGTTTTATTCTATATGTGATGCAGAAGTATTTGTAAAAAGTGTACACTGGGGTCAAATAATGTTTCTTTATTCGTTTGTTCGTTATAGATTCAAATATCAGTCTATGAAAAAATGTTTTACTTCAAAAGTTTTTGTTTTTTATTATTTATCCGCTTTTAAAAAATCTACAATATTATAGTTTATTACGGTTCAAAGCTTGGCTTAACACTGTGGAAGTTTTTTGTTTATGCTGTTTAATTTTTTTGCTGTTTTGTATTCCAAACACTTTCACTTTCTTTGCGATGTTGATTTTTGTTCGTTTGTTCGACTTTAAATAAAAAAAACTCATATTACTACTAACTGTTGCACAGTGGCTTGTAAAGATGCTAAATTTCTTGATCTGATTACATCAATGATGTTTTGGATACATCACTCGTATTGTTAAAATAAAGCAATTTAATGTAAATGTCAACATTTATGTTGTTTCTTATTTCAAGACTTATTAATTTGAAATATTTTTTTTCCCTTTTTCCCATTGAGGTAATACGAATTTTACTCATAGAAATTTCAGTATCGTAGATCGTAACAAAAATATATATAATTTTTACGTCTGAAAGACCCCTTTCACATTAGGCAATTTAGTTGCACAAGTCTCTTGAGTTTGTGGATGTCAGAGGTAATGTCGGGTTAAGGAGAAGAAAATTGTGCATGTTGAGCAACTAAAGTGCCTAATGTGAAAGGGGTCAAAGGTTCGATTATCCAAATATATATTTTGTATTTTTTGATAAGTGAAGAATATGATTTAGAATCTATTTGCATTATTATTGGTTTAAAGAATACATAGGGTGTAAAAAAGTGACAATTCTAAAATTATGTTGATTTAGTCTGTCGGTAACATTACTCTTTATATATAGCGAGCTGTTAACTTTCACTTATGGAAATTTAATCACATTGAGCATAGGTCCGCTAGTGTTCCGCAGGTACATAAATACGATTTAGTGTCATGATTGATAAAATATTTTAGGAGACTTTAATGATTTAACATTTTTAATATCGGATACACTTTTTCTGAAAGAGAAAAATCTAATCTTATGGGATAATCGAGTTCACTATCTCTTCGGCCTTTTAATTTTTAACGCAGCAGTGTGGCAGATCGATAATTGCAACTTTTAAAGTCTAATGGTAGGGTCACACATGTCAAATATTTGAAAAAGATGTAACCACTAAATATACATTTGAATTCGTTTATTTATTTTAAAAACTTATCACGTTTTTAAGTTAAACATGAAGCAAAGTTAGCCGGGTTTTAACCGATGATTGTGAATCCTCAAAATCTTTCATATACATACATAAATATGTCAATACCAAAATTTATAAAAAAAATACTACAAAATATAAACCATAGAGAAAATAGGTATACACTTAATCGCAAAACTCTACATACAATATCGACATTTCATTTAATTTGCGAATAATTTTATATTTAATCTTTGAAAATGATCACTTGTAAATATTTATCAGGGTACACTTTACATCACTGCAATACATTTTTTTAAAAAACTATGGTCACTGTTTGTTAAAATTGAAATTATTGCAATATTCTACATTTGAAGCGTTGCAAAAGTCTACATACGACATTTACTTCTATACAAAATTGTTATGATAAAGCCGTTAATTTCACAATTGATCAGTTGATTTATATTTATAGTAGCTGCGTGTGTGAGATTTGGTGCTAATTTTTTATTAATTGTAATACAATGAATCTCAAAATGGCGAAAATATAGGAAATATCCGCCGACTTCGGAAAATTTACGGCAAATGTGGCGGAAATCGTTAGTTTGTCAAAATCTAGAGTCTAATAGAGAATCTAAACTACATATCGTCCCCTCAATAAAACAATAGTGAATCGTAACCATTATTTTTATTGCATAATAAGAATCTTCATAACTGATTCTATATGCGGTCAAAATTTGGTGAAATTCTACTTCCACAAAGTGGGCCAAAAGATCAATTGAAATATTACTTTTGATCTAGATGTCTACTAACACAAAAATTTTAAACTCAATTATTTCGAAATGGAAAATAAATTATACACTATTGTTTTACTAAGGGTACGTATGTATGCATAACCAAAAAACATAAAAGTTAAATAACGTTTATTTTTAGATTAACTAATCTGATTATTATTAACTAGCTTTTGATCCTAAACTCAAAAACCTGCCCTAAATTGTTCATAAAATGATATCAATGTTCATGGATTAACCAAGTCAGACTAGATCAGCGGTCGGCATAAAGAGAACATGGGCTATGATACCCTGTTATGGACTTTCTTTCTCTGTTGTAATCTGACCAGCTAGTGATTGTAATTTTGGTTTCTTTTCTGTTCATTTTTATGAAGTTCATTGACATGTTTGTGATGGCTACAAAGTGAAAGCCATATGACAAATTGCTGCATTTTTATATTGTTAAATAGTGAAAAATTTTCAATATACCTACTTAAAATTTTACATATTTAAGCAAGCCAAAAAGGTAAATATTGTCCAAGTTTCTGTTGAAACCCAGTATCGTTCAGACTTTAATAAGTTAATTATTACAAAATATCGATTAAAAGTATTAAGATTTTCATAACAATTTCTTTACAGCCCACTGTGCAAATGGTATATTATGCAGTCTCTCATTGTTTAAATATAATTTTTTGGTTTTAATTTTATTGAACCCTTTGTTACATTACACAAACACACAGCAGTATTTATTTAAACTTTTTTACATTTAACAAAAAAAGAACTTCATTAAATTTTTTTTTTTAATTATGTTACTATTTGTTTATTAGTCTCTTATTGTTGCTGCTGCACTTTCTCCCACTCTTCTGGTGTGTAGGATTTTTGTGAGAAGGCGTGTATTTCTTTAAGTTCTTCCGCTAAAGCTGTATTAACCAAACGATGTTTTTGCAGTAGTGTTTTGCCTTTAAACTGGTCGGATACTATTGTCACACTAAACTTGCCACCACAACCATCTGATTCATCTATGGCTTTAACATATTTTGCTTCAAGTTGTTCGGTTAGTTTGTCTTCAAGATATTTTGTTGTGTATTTGCTCATTTTGATTATTATTCTTTGTTTCGTTTGATTCCAATACACTGCTGGAGTGGTTTGTTTATGTCTTCTAGAATGTTTGTTTGCTTCGTAATAGAGATTTGTTTAAATCTATTTAATTTATTATGCAAATAAATACTTGTTTTATTTAAGTTTTTTTTATTAATGGTCTTGTGTGTTTTTATAACCTACCTTTCCGGTTTTTTAAAGTTCTTTTTGCTCTGCCTTTCTATTTATATGAATTTGTGCGAAAACAAAAGAAGCGCTAATGCGAGACTCGTTTAATGACATTTCAATGAAATAACAGTGTTGGAAAGTTGCTAAATATTATATGCAGCGGTACATACCATGTAAAATTACTAAGGAGTTCAGTTCTTAAAATTCCTTTTGTATTTAATTTAGGCTTTCTATATGTACAGAATTAGGGTTTATAATTTCACGGACTTTTTCCATTCCCGAGAAATATTAAAAGAATCTGTTAATTCCCTGGAAATGTTTAATACTAAATTATGCCTAAAACCAGTAAAAGTTTTAAAATAATCGGTCAAAAAATCCGACTAAGTTAAAATTAGAAAAAAAATTGAGAAATACGTTTCGAAAGAACATATTAATAATAGAATGTATATCGTCACCTGAAATGCAAAGGGCCTAACATTTCTATTTTTAAAAATAACGACTTTATTGAAGAAAGAAAATTAATATGTTTTTTGTATCTAGGCCCTTTTGCATTTTAGGTGACGATTTATATAAACAAATTTAAACCAATATTATTGTCATTACTTTTTTTAAATTGAATATCCTTTGAAATATAATCAGAGGTATGTGATGAAAAACGATTTAGATGCAAAAATGATTTCAAAACGACAAAAGGTGTGATGTGTTTGTTTGAATCCTTTTGTCATATTAGTTTCAAATTGCAATTTGCTTCAAAAGGAATTTATCGAAATCAAATTTTCACATTAATTAAGGTAAACAAATGGAGAGTTGCATATTTTGTTTTTTGCTATAAAAATTATACGGAATGAACCAAAAATTGAATATGAAATCAATCGAAATTCATCATACCTAAATCGTTTTTGAAATTGATTTCAGTTTTAAAAACGATTGTTTTTCATCACATGCCTTAATAACTAAAACTTCAATTTGTATTAAATAAAACGTTTTTTTGTTTTTCGTCACACAGACAATAGTTTTGGTAGTGGTAAGTAACCGAATTTATTGATTATCAAATGATTCACTATAAATTACCGAATTTTCCTAAACGGAAAATGTTTGCGATTAGGAACCCTAATTAGTAGTCGTTTTTACTAGCTCTTTTTAGTCGGGAATAATTCCTTTTTGGTATTTTGCATAACTTCCTAATAACAGCCAAATATGAATTTTAACCATGGTTGGCTACCGTTACCGCTGAAATACCATTACAGAAATTATCCAAATTAGTGTTACCATTACCTTTTAAAAGTTTCTAATCGGTAGCCAGCCTAATAATGGAGTTAATATTTACTAATAAAAACTTTGTTAAATAACTTTTTTAAATTGAAGCAAAAACTTTATTTTCTGTAATATGTCTAATATTTTAAAGATATTTTCAATCATTTTTTTAATTATTAATGTACCTATGTATATGAATGAATAAATGTTCGTTTATTTAATAAGGCAAGTAGTGTAGCACATTGAGACAAACAATTAATACATACTAAAGGAATGTTAAAAATTGGGAAAACTAAAGCACGCTCATACTTACAAAATTAAAAGCAATATAAATAGGTCTAACAAAAAAAACATAAAAGCTGCACAAATTAAATAAACAATAAATACTGAACACGTCTCAAAAGAAACAAACAAAATCAAGCTAAAGTACAATTAACTAAATGGGTTTATAAATCGTATAAAAACAAATTGTTTAGAATTCTTAAATACCAAACAAACCTTTTTTAAAAAAAGTTTGATATGAACCACAATATTATTGAAATATTTTAAACTACTAACAACCAACTTAAGGCAATTGATGCAGATCATAGAGAGTGTACAGCGCCTGGGTGCGATCATACACCGTTTTGGTATTATTTAACATTTCGGGTAAGAATTCTGATATACGATCTACATTGCAGCACACACGTTTTAACAGTTCACCTTGTGTGGGCAAGGCATACATGGCCACCAATGCGCCCTTGCGTACAACCCAGGGATGATATTTGGCCAAAGTCGATTCATATGCCGTCTTACAGCAACCATGCACTTTATCACTTTCACACAAGTCACCTAAACGATTGAGGAATTCATAGACAAACTCTGAAAAAGAATAGATATAACAAAATTAAAAAGTAAACCAACAAAGTTTAGACAGAAATTGAAATAAGTTACTACATATTTGATAAAAATTGACATGACAAGTAAACAAGATAAGATATATAAACAAAATGAATGAGAAAGAAATGTTGAGGAACACTGTGCAATAGTTGAATAGAGCAAGAAATAATGTTCTCGTCAAGGAAAGCTAAGCGTTTACATGCCTACAGTCTGATTCTGTATTGCGACTGAGGTGTTCGTTTAGTAATTATGCTTGGAACTACTTTGAAGTAGTTTTAATTAAAATTTTCTTTCGATTTTATATATTTATGTTATAATAAATACCAATTCTGACTATAAGTAATAATAATAAACTGTAACAGAACATCCACAAAGTCATATTACTAATTTCAATCTCACCCAATCCTCTATGTAAACGCAACAGTGTACGACTGCCCGAAACATATTTAGTATCCTTTAATAAATTAGCATCCTTTTCATATGACATCATTGTTTTGATTGTAAGAAATTTATCAGCTTTTTCCACATCCGTTTCCTTTCGAAACGTTGTTAAAATTTCGATTTTCGATCTCACATCACTGCTTACAAAACCAAATACTGAACCCAACAAACTGAAAAATCTGTAATTATCACAAGAAAAACATCACAAATAAAATATATGCATATATAGGCAACACCATGAGAACAAAGAAAGTTCAAAAACATCCTTTTGCACATAGCAAATTGTATGTAATGTAGTTTACTTGTTTATTTCCTCGTATGCTTTTAAATAATCATCCATTGAAACATCATCATCGTCACGTAAACTATCTTGAAATATTTGAGCAACTTTTTCAATATCAAAACGTTCGACAGCAGCCATTTTTTATTACTGATTTATACACTGATATTGTTAATATTTCTTAGTAATATTTATTATTATAAAAGTTAAAGTACACTAAACTATGTATTCAACTAACGTTGGTTGCTGCAATTTATTCTAAACATAGACGAACTTCTATAAAATGAACTAAATTAATGTGAAAGTAATCATGTTGATGTATAATTGCAGTTCAATGTAGTTGCAAACAGGCTGGTTCAAATATATTTAATAATAATGCTTATCAACACTGTTGGGGTATAATGTAGTTAGGCAAAAAACCGTTATTTCTAAATTTAAAAGTTTGATATTGTTTGTTTTTACCCTATATGATAACATTAATTAAAGGCAAATATTAAATCACAAATTAGTCTTAAAAATTTCTGAAACAACCTAAAATGCGAAGTTATTCTGTAAAGTCCGTTTTCGGTTAGGTTAATTTTCTACTGTAAATTAACATTTGTATTTCTAGTGTATTTTTAGTTTGTGCTAGACCAAGTACTCTACATTGTGAATACCGCTATTGAATTTCAAGCGAAATTGTCACAATTTATATTAAATTACATGTTTTTTTTTAAATATTTAATTTATTTTTGTTCTAAGCATGGTTGTAAAAATATGGAGTATTTGCAGTAAGACAGAGATGTTCATTGTAATTTCGTCGAAATTAAGCAACAAAACATAATCTGGAAGTTACCAAATTTAATTAGGTACAGCTGCGAAAAAAATAGCACCATACCCAAAAAATACCTTCATGTTTAATGGTTTTTGTTGTATATTTTGGATTGTATTCGAGTTTTGAGGACGTCTGACGTATAAGCGAGAACCTTCTCCACCAAACATGACAAATTTACTCCCATCTGACCATAAAATATTCTTCCACTTTTGGACTGGCCAATTTTGATGTTCCTTTGGGAACTTCATGCGGATCAATCTTTTGGCGTGAAGGGGGGTCAGAACTCGTTTTCTTCCACGTCTTTCAGCCTTTTCTTCATAATAATAAATTGCGTTGTGAATCATTTGGTTAGAAAACCCAACCAATCGACCAACTTCTCTATAAGATTTTCAATCCGAGATTAGTTTTTTTCATTATTTCGAGCTTCACCGCACTGGAGTCTTTTCCACGATCCATTTTATTTAAAATATTTGATTTTCATTAATCTTTATGATCGAAATAATAAAAATCATTTCCTTTAAACACGTGCTTTCCATTAAAGCACTTTTGCGAAACAAAACAGTTTTTATAAAAAACTAGATCGCCCGGTAGCTATTTACTAATGTTAGTTCTTCAAGTTTTCCAAAAAATTTCTCTTATTATGAAAAGTGAGATAAGTGGCGGCATGGTGTAGTGGTTAAAGTGTTTGCCTACAAAACCAAGCACACCAGGTTCGATCCCCGGCAGAGGACGAAAAATTTTCATTATGGTTTTCGAGTTTTTAAAAAATTAACACCCTCTAAATAATCCATCCAAGAAGACACCTGACCACCTCTCCCCCTGGAAAAGAGGATAACATCATGATAAAGTTCAGGTAGCCCGCCACCCCCTGGGAAAAAAGGTAGGAATCATGTATGCTTGGACCCGCTACATCAGACCAATCACCAACATAGCAGGAACAACAACCGTTTAACGAAACTGATACAAAAATAACAACAGTCTGGTTCTAATGGCAACATCGTACATGAAGACGCACGATACTCCAATA
This sequence comes from Calliphora vicina, assembly GCF_958450345.1. Classification (NCBI taxonomy): domain Eukaryota; kingdom Metazoa; phylum Arthropoda; class Insecta; order Diptera; family Calliphoridae; genus Calliphora; species Calliphora vicina. The sequence continues at coordinate 62,909,636 of NC_088784.1, forward strand.
ACAAGGAGTGCAATCTTACATGGGAAATATACGAAAAACAAATCGTATAAGATGGAGATGCTTTATGGAAGCCAAATGCTCTCAAGAGGAGTAATGGAAAAAAAAATTAAAAGTGAGAAGTGAAAAAAAGAAGGCAATATATTCAAAATTAAAATTTCGAATTTTTGAATTTTTTTTCTTTACAAACCACATCCTGAAAATTTCGAATCAAATAAAAAAATATCTGACAAATCGCTCCAGTCGTTCTCACGCGATGGCGTTACATACATGGACCATTTCATTTTTATATATATAGATTTGTAAGTGATGCTATTTTATTTTTCGGCATTTTTTGAAATTTTTACTTCAAATTGCGAAAAAAAATTACTATAACAATTCCAAGAGAAGTAGTACATTTTTAATGTAGGGGACATGCTAAGCTATGAATTAAATATCAACATTTGTAAAAATACTAATTAATTGTTTTTGGAAAAATAAAAAAAAGTGTCATGGTGGTGCTATTATTTTTTCACAACTGTATGTATGTGCTAGGGTATTCAATCGATCGGTTTACCGATTAATTTTTTTGGTCGATTAACTGTTCGAATAATTTGAAATTGCCGATTTTCAAATAACAAATAAACCGATTAATTTGTGTCGATTATCCGATTAACATACATTTTTCAAGTAGAAATATACAATGCCATTAATCATGTACGTATTAGGTACTACTTAAGTGCTGTAATAAATCATATGAAAAACAGCAAAAATTACATGCTTACGTAAAGTTGCTAGAAAATAAAGAGATTCGCCTTAAACATAATGTAAAACATCGCTTGCCATTCTTGTCTAATACGATAGACAATTTCATTCGTATATAGAAATACGTTAACCATGCTCCTTCTGAATTGGTTTAAATCCCTAGCAGTTCTAGGAGACAGTTCCGAACTAGTGATTTTAACCATCATTTAGGATGGGAACTAGTAACTTCCATAGTTACGTGATTAAAATGAGACTGTCCAACAGCTGGTCCGGTTACATAGCGTCAGTTACCTTACTAGCTACCTAACTGGTAACATGATCAGCTAAATAACTAGTTATTTTAATATGTACGGGTGCTAATTGACCTCAAATGGTAACTAAAAAGACATATCATAGTCAGTCGAATAAACAGTACAAAATATACGTTTAAAGTGACTTTACTAAAGTGACTATTGACATCATATTTTACATGGGATGTCAGTATACTTAAGCAAAAATAAACTGTATGAGAATTATATCATCACAATTTGTATAAAACCAGTTTGTACGAATAACTCACAAAACATTTAAAGTGACTACACTCTAGAATACTTAGAGACACTTAATTGACAATTGTATTCACACTAGATTACCTGGGATGTATAAAGTAACCAATGGTCTTCTCTCTTCACTTTAAGGAGTTTCAAATGACCCAAATATATAATTTGGAGACAGCCAAGTGATATGACATTAGTGACAATTACTGTCTATAAGGGACACATTGACTACTTGCTTCACTGCTGGGTCCTTTTACAAACTCGGAAATACAAGTTTTGGAAAACATATCTAAAACCTTAAAGCCGTTGGACGTGGATATAAAAGATCTTAGTAAGGATTCTGCTACTTTAATTGAATTTAAGAAAATAAAAAACTTAACGAAACTATTAAAAGTATTCAAAATCTAAAAAAATCAAAAAAGGACTCCAATGGTATAATGGAGGATTTTATATGTTTAGAAAGAGTTTTTTCTAAGAAATAAATCTTTTAAAAGGAAAACATTTAAATTAAATTCTTTTTTAAAAGATTATTACAGAAGATCTCCTTAAATCGTAAAAAAACTGTGTATGTATATAAAAAATACCAAATACCACACTTTTTGCTACTATTTATTTTTTTGGTTTAATTGTCATGTTTTGTTCGTTTTATTAATAAAATACTTAAATAAGTACAAATAAAATATAAATTATTCGGTTAATCGAATAATTTAAAATTAACATATTATTAACCGATTAAATCTAAACCCCGATTAATTATTTGCTCGATTAACCGATAAAACCAGAAACCCGATTAATTGGATAGCCTAGTATGTGCGAATAATCGATTAATCTAACATCCTGATTAATGAAATTCCTAATTAATCAAACATTTTGAATATTCATATCATAAGCTATTCATTGGTATATAATACTACTAAATAATTTTATTGGGTTAAATAACAAACATTTTAGTTTAACTAAAATACTTTATTTATCTTGTTTTCCTTGTTTCAATTTTAATATTTTTGTTTATTTAATGCGATAAATTAAAACAAATGTGGTGCTTATATAATATAAGGTTTATTATTTTACACTTTACATATTGGCAATTCCATGTCATCGTACGTGACATTTGTACGCCTATAGAGTGGAATAGATTTTGCAAAAATAAGAGTATCTGAAAAATAATTTGGTCTTTATGTTCCATTCAGGGGGTACAATATTTAAAAAAAAAAATAATAAGTTCTTTCGAAACATTTTTGTCCAAAATATTGAGCTAGATAAGGGCATATCGTACGTGACATAAAACGGAAGTAATTTTGAGGCACATGTAGGAAAATGCGAAAATTTGATAATCGTGAGATGCGTTATGTTTTCTTTTAATTTCTTACACTAAGCCAAATATATTTCCTTTACAATCTGTCATATTTAAATAAAATCAATCTTTGGAAATTTAATAGTAAAAAATTTAATATCGTATTTAAAAAATCGTATCGTAATTAAAAAAAACTAAACATTTTTGAGAAAAATTACAAAAGTTCGAATATTTTTGTACACCTATCACATGATACTGAATAACAGAAAATAAGTATAGACCGGAATTCCACAAAGGCTGTCATTTAAAATAGCCTGATTTTTTCCCTGATAAAGCCTACTAGATTGCCTAGATCATATATTCTCTAGCTCATCGTTGAATATATCCCCTAGCCATTTTTTCCTGCGACTTTGTTAACTAGGAGAGTTACACTAAATGTGTTCTTCTGTTTCTAGCTCCTCAATGTACTCACACAACTTACAAAAGTCCTGTGTGCCACTTTCCCATTTACTGATGAAGGCTTCAATTGAGCAGTGGCCAGTTATCAATCCTACTAAAGATCTGAGACTTCTCCTATCCAACCCAATTAGTATTTTAGTTACATTTTCAGCCAACTTTGGCCAAACAGCCTTGGACACCTTGCAATCCATTCTACTGAGCTAGGATTGCTTTGTAGAGTAACAGAATATTTTAAAGATCAATCCGTAATAGTGTCCCTCTACTATGATCCAGGTCTGAACTCTGTCTGGCCACTTCATCTCTTTTCACATTACATACCCTGTTTGTTACAGTTCGCTGACTATCTACATAAATTCGCCACGTCTCGACGACACGATGGCTTTACAGATCGATAAGATCTCTACCTGAAGACGTTGCATTCGTCCTGGTGTATGTATGATATTTTAATGTCTCTTTCTACCAGTGCCAGATTCCATCTTGGATCCATCAGTGAAAACTGCAAACCCTTCAAACAACAGTTCAGATCCAATCCATCCTTAGGGTAGAAGGGGTACCATTCGCCATAGGGGCACATCTGCCAATACCGAATATCTTAAAAACCGATTTTGTTACATTATCATGTTATGTTTTCGTTTATAAATTATTTACCATCCCTCAAAGTTGGAAAGTTTAATTTTGCATATGATGTAAATTAATTGTTTTTCAAAAAGCTGTGAAAATATTTCAGCTTGTGAATTTTTGTGCTAACTTCTTTAGTTTTTGGTATACAAAAAAGTTATTGGTTGGTGATAGAATGTCAATAATAGTGAACAATAAGTGGCAATAGACTTTTCGATCATTTAATTTGAATTAAAAAAAATTATATTAAACCTCAAAACTCCCCCTGGGGCACATTCGCCAGATACTAGGAATCCCTGTCATGTAGAGCAAAATGTTGATAAAATATAGAAAAAATCAATCACAATTTGTTTACATTTTTTTGTTAAATTATGTGAAATAAACAATAAATATATCTAGTTTATTATACTTTGTTTATATTTTTGGATTTTTTTTTGTTTTATTTTACAAATCTGCCGTTTGGCGTATTTACCCCATGGGTGGGGTGGTTTCGCCATTTTTGGTCAGTCTATAAATGTTAAAAAATATGCATATTAAGATGAGATAGGCAAGAAACAGGAAGAAATTTAAGAATATGTATTGTGGTTTTGATTTGAGATCGCTTAAAAAAAGTGGCGTATGGTCCCCCTTCTACCGTACTTGGAAACACAATTTGGCGTGTAGCTCCAAAGTCTAAAGTCGTTACATTATGGTCCGAAATCCCCGTAGGAATTCTATCCTGACCAATTAGTCCTACCAGTCTTAAGATAGAAGACTCTAAAAATTCTTCATTATCAGGTATGTTCTGCAAATCACATTTTATAAAAGTGGTTTGAAATCACATAAAAGGTGTTCTGAGCACATAATTTTGTGATTTTAAAACGTTCAACAAAGTCACTAATGTTTTCAAATCACTTGGTTATTTCTGCGGCTATTGCATGGAAAATATTAAAATAAATTATTTAAATAAATTAAACAATATGTCCGTTATTAATTTTCTTATAGAATTACTTGTTTTATTAAAAAAACACTTAAAATTTAATAAAAATCTAGAGACACCTTTTCTGCTGTAAAAAGTTTATTTGCTTTTGTGATTTCTTTTGTGGTTTCAGGTTTGTTTTCAGTTGTCAGCTGTTTATGATTTTCGAAAATACATGGAAGCTTGCCAGACTAAAATTTTTTAATGTCTGTCTAAAATATGTTCAATATCTTTAAATTAATTATAGAATTCGTCATAAAATTTATAATATTTGTTAGATTATATTATAAGTTATCAATATGCGTTAAGTTTTTTGCGCAAATTGGAAAAAAAAATGCAACAAAGTTGAAGCAAGTGGTAACCAAAAGCAATTGTGTACTGTGGCAGCTTTGCTGTTTTGTTTTCTTTTTGACATAGTGGTTGAGCTTGCGCCATAGTTTTTGCAAAATGTTTATAAAATGTAATTCCATTCTTTTTAATTCAATTAAAGATATAACAGAAGCTCCAGGCATTTTTTTATTTTCACTTTAATATTTCTACAAAATTATTTGCAAAACAAAACATTTAAAATAAACGAATCAGCTGTTTTCTTGTGCTTTCGAAAATTTAAAATCACACCGAAAAATACAATAACAGTGTGATTTACAGAACAGGCACAAATCACACGTGTGATTTTAAAACGGTATGTGATTTGAAATCACGTGGATTACAGAACATACCTGTATGACATGAATCTAAATTGAATAAAACATGTTAATACGCAGAATAAAGTTTTGTAGTTCTGTGTAATTTATATTAATATAAATTACAGTACTAAATATCAGTATTCAATTATACATATGTATATGAACCCTGGTTGTATAATAGGTCGCAAGGACTTCCCTTTACAATATAGTTGTATTCATTCCTCATTTAACGTTTCCCAAATCATGTTTTTTTGTAAAAACTAGGATTATTATATTATTAAAAATACTTTAAGATCTCAAACATTGATCGCGAATTTCCGAACTTAACATGTTGTGATTATATTTAAATAAATCAAATTTAAGGAAATAAATATGTATTTATGTGTATGTGCACACGAATACTTCGAGATAATAATATTTGGTGGAAGTAAATTAAGGAAAATATTAAACAAACGCTAATCCAAAATAAATATATGTAAATATTAACATGCTCAAGCCAATCCATAGCAACATTAAAAACTACCTAAGATGAAAAGAAAACAAGTGTATTTTGTAGGGTCAAGGTAAATTTGCTCCCTAGCGTAACACTTTTCAAGATAAAAATATGATAAATTTTATTTTAATGACTAAACGGAACGACTAAAACGAAAGAAACATTACGATGGACTTGTGTTTATTTATTGCAACATCATAAACAATAAAAAAAATATTGTACATAAATGTGTATTCTGCTTAAAAAGGGATACTTCCAGGAATATAATGTACCTGTTTTAAAAGAGAAACAAAAACATGAAAATAGAAGATAAAAAGGGAATCAAACAAAAATGAAGTAGTTTTATTTAATTTGTGTTTGAGTTTAGCTGGTCACCCTAATGTTGAAACCGTGTTACCTGTATTTAAGTGCAATGCACTCATACACTTACAAACAATTACTCTCACACTTATTTACACGCATACACATTTGCAATTGCACACACACAATTGAGCGCCATCTTTAAATTAAACGAAATTTTAACTTTAGCTTCGTTAGACCACAGCACATGAAAACAAATCATTCGCTAAGCAACATTCAACGGGTAAAGACGTTTTAAATTCTTTATTCGGTTAGTAAATTTGTTAGTTAACACTGTGTGTGTGTTTGAGTAAGTTAGTGAGAACGGGAGTGTACTGTTAAGTGAGTAACGGTTAAAAAGAGTGTGTGTTTTTTTATTAATTAAACGCAGAGAGAAAGAGCTTTGAACAAACTTGGCTTAAAGTAGAGAATTCAAAAAAGAATAAGAAGATAAACCCTATAACAACAATAAAGAAAATAATAAGAGAGGTAAAAAAAGTCAAGTGTTTTCAGTTGTTGATTTGAAGTTTAATACTGCGTATATTAAATCTTCACTTAAAGTCAGAAAGAGAGCAGCCTAAAATATACAACATCTCGGAGCAGTGTTTCTTCTTGTACTTTAAAATTTTTCTATAATAGAGATCATTTTGATCGTTTTTCGGAGACGCAGCGAGAAACAGCCAAATAAAATTTAAAATACTACTATACAGTTTCAAATTGACTCTTAAAGAAGCAACAAAGCGAAGAAAGAATATCGAAGCATTAAATTATTAAGCGTTTCTTTTCTTAATCGAGACAAGCAAACAAAAATCCCAAGCTTAGGGTGTGGTGAGCTTAAATATACAAGCAAAAAATAAATTGAATTGAAATAAAATTAACAAAAACAGAAGATTTTATTAAATTTTCCGCGATATTTTTTTTATATAACCAAATAAAAAAATATAAACAAATAGACCAAAATGTCTACAAATAGAAGAAATTTATTTTCAACACAAATATCCACCTCACAAATGCTCACATTCTTTGTGATATTGATGACGACGTTAACGTTTAAAGGCGCGCAGGCCCAAAGAACACCAACGATCTCTTATGTAACACAGGAACAGATCAAGGATATTGGCGGTACAGTAGAATTTGACTGTTCCGTTCAATATGCCAAAGAATATTCGGTTATATGGACAAAAACCGATGGCGATTCGGTATTTTTATCGACGGGCTCTACTCTGGTGATTAAAGATTCCCGCTTTTCACTGCGCTACGATCCCAGCTCCTCCACCTATAAGCTGCAAATTAAAGACATACAAGAGACCGATGCTGGTACTTACACCTGTCAGGTGGTCATTTCTGTTGTTCACAAAGTTACCGCCGATGTAAAATTATCGGTCAGACGTCCTCCAGTAATTTCCGACAATTCAACACAATCTTTGGTAGCCAGCGAAGGCAGTGAAGTACAAATGGAATGTTATGCCAGTGGCTATCCAACACCATCAATTACTTGGCGTCGGGAAAACAATGCTATTTTGCCAACTGGTAAGTTATAAAAAAAAAATTTATTAATTCACATGTATGTATGTAGATTTCTCATGCATATTTATTGCCAAGAGTTTATAAAGTCAAGAAAATATATGTAGGAAAAGCACTAGAGTAGTAAATAATTAATAAACCATGTAATGTGACTATTTTAGCGGGTTTTAAAAGCACAAAGTTGTTAAAAGATTAGCTAACTATATTGCTGAAAATATATATATTTTTTTGGGGAAACAATTTAATAAAATTAATTGCTGATAAGGGCAGCACCTTTAAATTATCTGCTGACAGAAATATTTGTGTATTGTATATTAATCTTTGAGTTTATACAAAGAATTAATAGCACAAGACGGTAAACATATTTTTTCCGTGGCGTAATTTTTTGTAATCAACTTAGATACTTGTCATAATAATGTTCTATGCTTAGAAACTTTTTTAATTGACTTTGGTTCTCAGGATTGGTCTAATTAAAATTACCTCCAAGCTAAACTAATATTACTTCAGAGTTATACCAAAATTATTTTTTTTAAATTTTTCTTTTTGTCATTTTGGAATCGTTTTATTTTTTTTGGTCGTTTTGGAATTTTAAAAAATTAAAAATTGAGCTGAATAAAAAATAGTGTTAGTATAGCTGGGATGTATTTTGAATTAGAATCGGACAAATCATTCTCCAGTTATGTTTTTTGTTTGAAAAGTAAGTTTTTACATATTTCACAAGACTAGCAAAAATAAATTTTTGGCAAAACCTTGTTTTGAGTTATTGAGTTGTGTATCCACCAGAACATATCGAATATTGGTTTTGACCCCATAACTGATATATATTTTGGATCCTTATGAAACTTAAATACCATCTAGTCATGCCCGTCGGTTTATACGTCTGTTGAAGGAAAAATATTTTTTACCTTGTCAATTACGAATTACGTTTTTGTCAATTCACATTCAACATCCTAATTTACAATATATTAGAAAAAATTACGAATGCAAAGAAAGTTCTCAAACAAATGTTAAATTTGTGGAGTATGCAAATTAAGTAAATGAGTTAGTGTTATTAATGATAATATTATTATTATATTTACTTGTACTTATTTTTATTGATTTAATCGCTTATAACACAATTCTCCTTTGTTATTAACAACACTTGCGAAAATAGGTATATTTCATTAGCTTTATTTCGTTGAGTCACTCACCCTCACCAACAACTGTGTAAGAGTATCGAAAATCTCCAAACACTAGTTCTCAGTTCTTGTTTTTACTCACTCTCGCTATAAACCAGTATTTTTTAAAATAAACTTGGCTTAAATAAGCTCTCAGTTCTCTTTTATTATTTATTATTACGCAAAATTAATGCATTTTTGTTTTCTATTTTGTTGTTTTCTTTATTCATTCCAAACATGAATGGATATGTTTGGAATTTTTTCTAATATAAAAAATTAAGACTAAACAATAGATTACATTGATCTCAAAATTTAATTAAATTTTAAAGCATGTCGTTGCTAAAGAATTTTAAAATATTTCATAATTTAAACAAAGTCTGGAAAAATTAAAAAATTATGCATTTTTAGGTTCTTAAAAACATAAAATAAATATGAGATAAATTTTAACAAAACTCTCTAAAACCTATAAAAATGTTGCTAAAGAAATTCAAAATCTATTTCACAATTTAAACAAAGTTTGGAAAATTGTATAAAGTCATTTCATTTAATTATAAAACAACATTTTCCCATATTATTTTTTTTTGTTTTCATTCCCTGCCTGGAACAATGGACCAACAGGTGTAAATGTTATTGTTTCTTTCATTATTTGTGTAGACGTAATCTTGCTATTATAGGTTATTTCCTTTACAATTGTTTTATTCTCTCAATTTTTTTGTTGTTGAGTTGTATATTTGTTTGTTCTTTTGTGTTATTACTATAAAACAGGTAGTAAGTTGATACTTTTGTTTGGTAGATTATAAAAAGGTGTTATACCTTTCATAGCTAAAGTTAATTAGCGAATTTTTGTCCAGTCATTATTTCCTAAAGTACAATGCATTTTACTACGGATTAACATTTTCCTTTACTAATTTAAAAAAATAATTAATGATCTTTTAAAATATGCAGTTACAGCTAGAAATGTGTGTCTGTGTTGTGAAAATATTTCAACAAATTTGTTAAGAAATTTAAGAATAATAAAAAATATCTTATTAAAAACAGTTTTAAGTTAAACTGCCTTAATTAAATAATGACCACTGTTCTGTAAACCGAAACCGATCAACGTTTTCGTTTTTCAAACGAATTCACATATTTTGGTTTTACTTACCGTTCGTCTCCACGTAACATAAGTTTGTCAAGGCCGCATTTGTTTGAATATTTTTTTTTCGCCATAAATGTTATGTCTGATCAATAATGTCAAATAGAGTTTTTATTTTGCAAAACAAAAAAATACCCCTTCAACAAACTCTTGCGATTTAAAATTATTCCGTTTTGGAAATCGAAGGTTTTTAAAATCACTGGATTTATAGAATCGCTGGATTTAAATTTTAAACTTGTTCTCGACTTAAAGTTTACATGAATTTCAAGCATATTTTTAACCTTAAAAATAAAATGTTTTTATTCTTTTTACTATCTGACACAAAACAAATGACTATTGTTGGCATTTTCGCTGCATTACTCATACGCCTGGAGATTTTTCCGCATAAGTAAAGTCTTGTTGGTGTTAAAAAGGACACCATAAGTGTGTTTTATTATATAATCCCCAGAGGTTATCTTTTTGCTTAGCTTTTCTTCTAATGAATTAATGCCGGTGTATCCTTACACCTCGTCTAAGAGCATATAAACAATTTGGTAAACACCAAAGGTTGTCTTAATAAAGAATTAAATTCAAATGAAAAAAGATTTAAAACCATTTGACCTAAGTATTAATAAAATGTATCGATATCGCAGTGAGAGTAAAACAAAAAACAAAACTGTTTAAATTTACATTTCTAAGCGAACATAAAAAACTGGCACACGTTCTAACTAAATCCCCTGATACCCTAACGTAACTTCACACAGTAAATAAATCCTGTCAGTTTATATAAAATTTATGGGAATATTTCCAAAATGACTTTACACTGATTATCTTAGCAATAAAATCAAATTTAAACATATACAACAACAACAAAAATGTAAACATAAACCAGCGTTACAATATTTAGGATTAACACTTATAAAAAAGTATGTACAATGAAGCCTACATAAAGTAAGCAGCGCTGCATAAGTGTATGATTATTGCTGTTACTAAAGCCATCAAACCATTGACAACAGCAACACCAAAACAATACCAAATTCATCAGGAAGAAGCTTTGTAAACAAAAGTTTGTTTTTCTCCCACCCAAAGTCAGTTACATCTTTCTTTTAATGGCAAGTTTCACACTTTGCATGCAATTTCTTTCTTTCTTCTCAAAAAGAAAAAAATGCTTGTAATAAGAAATGAAATTTTTTATATTGGATGGAATAATGATGATGTGTAATATTGTGTATGTCCACAAGGAAGGAAGGATGTGTTGTAGTATAAACAAAAATATAAATAAAAAAACCCTTCTTTCATCATCTGCATGCTCGTATTAGTGAAGTACAGGTCTACCAAAGACTAAATGACGTCGATACGTTTGAGGATTCGACAACTTCAGCACGCGCAATTTGCTTCCGCATCTTGAAAATGTGCCCGAGCAAAGAAAAAATGGGTGGTTTGGCTATATGCCCATACTTAAGCCATACACTACAATCAAATAAAAATATAAAACAACGAAGACGACATGTATACATGCAAAATATAACAAAGAAAAAAGGGAACGAACGAACATACATTTGAAGTACATTATTAGAGCAGTGACTCCCAAACTACATACATTATTCTATGAAGACATTTACATACATTAAGCTGTCCTTATTGGAAAACCTTTTAGAATTGGGTTAGGTTAATAAGAAGGAGCATATATTGATTCGTTGGCCCTACGTTTTCAATATAGGTTAAATCGGATCCTACTGTATCCCCTAATAAATATTTGTCTTATATTCAACCAAAACCTGGACACTAGTGTTCTAAAGATTCGTCCTCCTCCTTCAATTCAATATAACCAGTAGGGACTCCTATTTGCCTTCTCAATAATGGTCTGCTTAAATACTGAATTTTGAAAGAATACCGAAATCGTAACTTTTATAATGAAAAACCATTCCAGAGGGGGTGAAATAGGAATTCCCCCCAAAGCCGAAGTTTTTTCCAAAGTTGTTTTTTTCATTTTTAAAATTTTTTTTTTTCAATTTTGTTTTTTTAATATTAACGAAAAAAAACTTTTGGTGAAAAAAAAAATCGGGTTAAAAAATATGTTTCCGATTTTGACCCATTGCAGGTCCAACTTACTATGGTCTTATATACGTCGTTGCAAAGGTCTTTGGAATATCTATAATTAGATATCCATACTGTCTATATTAATGACTTAGAATACAGATATAGGTCAAAAATAGGTCAAAATCGATGTTGTCCTTATATCTCAGCCATTTGTGGACCGTTATTTGGGGGCTTCGGAAAGTAGATTTCAACAGACAGACCGAAGATTTTCTATAGAAAATTTTCAATTCTGAATACGGAAGAGTTTCTACTAAAAAGGTGAACATTCGTAATATTGTTAAATATTATCTATAGAAAATAATGTTATACTGAGGATTTTCTATAGAAAATGTTCTTATTCTGAAGATTTTATGCAGAAAATAGTGTAAGGTATATTGAAGATTTTCTTTCTCAGATGCTGTTATCCACATGATTATCTATAGACAATATTTTTTATAGAAAATACTGAACTATAGTAAAATATCATCTGAATATGTAAATTTTACATGTTACATAAAATACTGAAAATAATTTGAAAGTATCACTTGAGTCGCAGAATTTTTGAATATGAATTAGTATCAAAAAAGTACGATCGTAGGTATCAACTTTTATATTCCTGTATACAAGTATTTCACAGAAGTTTTCATATTCCCGATTTGTCAAAATGAAAGCGATGATTATGATGATATTTTTTTATTGTGAATTTTGCGAAAGTTCCATTAAAGCAGCACAGCAGACATTTTTCATAAAAAACAAAGTTTGAGAAACCCTGTCTTAGACTTTAGTTAAACATACAACGAGAAACAAAAAAGGATAACGACAACAACAAACGTACATACATATTTAGAAACTTTTTTTGTAGACACGGGCACTGTTAATGCAAACAGTTTGCAACTAATGTAAACAAATCCAAACAAAAAACCCATAACGAATCCGTAACAAAAAGGATTCGTTACTTAAGCTACATGAATTCTACATTTTCACATCCATACATAAACACATACACGTTTTTCGTCTCTCCTAAATGTGACATTCAGACTAAAAAACAAACAATGGACTTTAACGAAAATATATGTACTACATAAAAAACAAATTTTGTATGGCGGCATAAAACAGCCTTACAAAAACAAATGAAAATAAAAAATATATGCAGTATATAAATTACAAGGTACTAATAACAAGGTAACAAAACACTGAGAAAACGCCCGATGAATGTTGCTGCTGTGGATGAGACGATTGTTACTATTGTGTGAAAAATAAACAAACATGCAGAGTTTGCAAACATTGCATGAACTTAAATGCAAACTCCCCTCGAACAGAAAAAACTTAACCTCACCAACTCCCTTTTCCGCTAAGACCGCTCGCAACGAATGTACTACTATGAAAAACAAAACTCTTTCATGGTTTATTATGACAAATATAGGGGTCTCTCTTTCATTACAAAACAACAAAAAAAGTGCATGCATAAAAAAACTGTATCAAGGTTTCAGGGTTACAATTTCCCAAAAATTACTCAAAATTACAAAAAAAACACAATAAAACAATACTCGTACAAATAACTGTAATTAACTGCAAACAAAATCAATTTGTTATTGTTTCTCTGCGTTTTTTAATTCACAACAAAAAGTGCTTAATGAACAAGGTAATGCACCAAAACAAAAATTTTGACCTCCCATACCTCTCTCTGTTTGTTTTGTTTCTTCTCCTCTACCCCATGTTTTTTGTTTACCCTTTTATTGTTATTGTTGCTCAATTGTAACTAAAGTTCTAAAATTGCAGCTGTTTTTATTTCTAGTGTTTTTTTCAAAAATTATTTAAATGTTTATTGTTTTGAATTTTTTTATATGCATTTATGTGTAATATGTATCGTTCACGTGCTTCATGAGTTGTAAAATCGAAGACAATGCTAAAATTTATTAATGCAGTTTAGTTTAAATGCTTTAAAGTCAAGTGAGAAATTTCGTTGTATGAATCAACAGCAATTGACATCTGTGGCTGTTTTATAGAAGTTTGGTTTTAAAAACTAAATATTAGTCATCATTATTATTGTTTTTTTTTAATAAGTCACCAAAAATTAAGGCCAAAACTTTAAGCTTAAAGTTGTGTTCGATATTTCTTTAAAAAATCTGTTCTTGTATTTATTTACAAAACTTATTTTGCACTAAGTAAATAGTACTTAGATACATATGTATTTTCATTTAAAATAACATTCTTGGGGTTGCTAATACTCTGCTGCTTCTTTAGCTTTTATGGAAATTTTAATAAATTTCATTTTTTTTAATAAGCAATTTACCAACTTCAAAACTTAATAATCCATAAACAAATTAAACATTATGCTACTGTTTGTTGTTTGTCCCATCTAAGGGGAGTTTCTCAATAAAATTCTTTAGAATCAATTTCAAATTTTAATACAATTTGAATAAATTATACGGAATTTTAAACAAAATTGTATAAATATTGCAAGTGGATAGCAGGAACATCAATTTTAAATGTATGGTACTAAAATGAAGTCATGTGGAAAATAAGAAATTTTAAAATGATATTAAATTATAATAACAACAACAACAACGCAAATGGTAGGGTTAATAAAGCAACAAACAAGCAATATCCCATACTCCAGGTATTGCTAAGTTCATACGATCGTACTTTTTATTCAAAAGAACCGTGGTATACTCCCGTAACTAATTTGATACATAATACAGGCCTGTCACAGAATTCCATTCTGATCTAAAGTGGAATTAATTCCGCATTTTGCTTTTTCAGAAAAAGTAAAACGAAAATTTCTTTCGGAATGATACCACTTTCAGTTTTCAAAGTGGAATTGATATTTCTTTGTATTTATTAGTTTTTTTTAAAAATTTTAATAAATTTCTGTACCAAAAACTTCCCTTTTGTTCTAATATTAAAAACGTTTTCAAATTAAAATCAGAAATATAGAATTATTAATTATTTTTTGAATTAATAAGTTACGCGAAATCTGAAGAATCTAAAACGAAATCGATCGGAATAAAAACTACGTAATTGGAACCATTCCGAACAAAATGTGTGACAGGCAGGTGATGTAATTTGAACATTTAAATTTAGTTCCAATTTGATGTTCAAAACGGGACAAAATTACTTTTTAGAAAATATACAAGAAAGTAGAGTAGAAAGTAGTGGCAATTCAATTGAAATATATTGTATATAGATCAATAGTGCCGAAATTACTTTTTAGGAAATAATCAGTTTGACACAATTTTTATATAATTTGTTGAAGAGTAGTGGCAATTCAATATACTGATATCGAACTTGTTTAAATATAAATCAATAGTGCCGAAATATAAACAGGATTCGAATTGTTTTTAATATAATTCGTTTAAAATATACTACGTCATCTGAAATCAAACCAAACAAGGTTGGTGGATCCATTCCAATTTGTTTTCCAACAATATCTCGTGCGTTTTTTTTAAATATGGCAATTATAATGAAGACATAAGATGAAAATAATATTTAATTATGTTCGAACTGAATTTAGCAGGATTGATAAATGAGATGTTCCATATTGTACTAAATTAAATAACAAATTTTACTTTTTGTATCCTAATTGTACTAAAATGTTTAATATACTTAAAATTAAAAAAAAATATGAATTCAAATGTACCAGCTAAAGGCCGAAACACCTTCAATATTGTTTAGGTATATTCATTGTGGCAATAAAGGATGTTTACTGAAAAATCTAAAAATTATGCCAAATTCTGTAATATATTAGACTTTCAGTCAATTATTCAACTGTCAAACAATGATCGAACCTTTGTATCTTTAATTTAATGACATAAATTAAATCAGAACTTTTGAAAAGTGATTTGTACTGAAAAAAAGTACAATTGTGCCGAATTTATCAACCCTGTTAGTTGTAAAAATTCCTTTATTTTTTAAATATAGCTTAATAATGAAAACTTGTTCTTTTTTAATATTAAATTCTGGAATGAATGCATTTAGTTTTATTCGTAAATAGCACAATGCCGCAAATCCCATATTACAAAAAAGTATGGGAAAGACGCGGTGTGACATTTACAATTCTAGCCCCATTTTCTCAATCTCTGGTTATTTTTTATAGTGACGATTTACTGACAGTTCTCATACAAAAATTATATTAATTGGAAGTATTTCGTTACGAAAAACAATGACATTAACCAGTTTTAGCTTAATGGCCAATGAATAGAACCGCAGTTTTAATAGTTTTTCGATTTTTTTCTGTGAATTTTTAAAAATCTAAAATATTTTTCTTCAATCGTTTCTGAATATCTACAAAACTATTGGGCAGATTAAATAATAATGTATAACTTGTAGGTAATTTGAATACTTTTTTAACCATCACAGAAAATTTTGTTTGCATCAAAATTGACTAATAAATCCCTTGCCACAGAACAATTTAAGCTAAATTCACTAAAATTATGATTCAGAATTAATAATGTCAGCATAGGATTGCATAAAAGAATTCCGACAAAGGTTTTTATTTGAATAGAATTCATTTATAGTTGAATTATGTAATTCATTCAAAATTTTAATGATTATATTTTTGTTAATTCAAGTCCAAATTGAATTAAAATATTTTTTCTTCATTCAATCTGTTTTTGTTTTTAATCATTTACAAAATGAATTTGAAATAATTATTATAAAGACTTTTTGTAATAGTTTTGAATTGAAAACAATTGAATAATTCAATCAATTTTATTAAGCTAATTTTCAATGGATTTCAATTAAAGACAACTTGAATGATTCTATAAATAATGAATTCTCAAAGGAATGAACTCAATACGTTTGAACTACTAAGGAATTAAGCCTATGAATTGATTCATAATGAATTAGTTCATGGAATGCAAAAGAATCAATGTTGCCCTGTGTTTTAATTATTTACTAACGGTGGTTTAGTGGCAGCTCTAAATTTAGTGCCAAAAGCTGTCGTTTAAAAGGAAAATTCAAAGAAGAAAAAAAACTTGTTTAGTTAAGGTTGCTAAGGTAAAATAGAAGAAACGATTAAATAAGTATATATGTGTATATAACAAAAAATACTAGAAACAAACTTAAGTACTTAGTACACAAAAAGTAACGGTCGTTGTTAAGAAGGTTTTAAGACGAGACACCACATAATAAAACAGTTTTGTATTGTATTTTAAGAAAAACCAAGTTAAGAAACAGGTATTAAAGAAAATGTATAAATAAAACAAAAAGAAAACTAAAAAATAAAAAAATAATGCCAGAAATAAAACTAAAACTAAAATAGTACAATGCCAACAAACATATCGTAGCTGTATCATTGATGTTCTGTATTCAGAATTATTATTCTTATTATTGTATGTAGGTATATAAATTGTTGTAGCCGGTGTGTTGTAAAGACAACAAACAGCAACAGAAAATCATACCAACCAAACCAACCAACCAACAAACACATCAAACATGAAGAAAGAACCCTGTAAAGTTGTAGGTAAAGTTGAGTAAACTCTATTTAGTACAGTTTTTCCCCATTCAACTCGGCTCAACTAAGTTCTTGACTGATTATTATTACAACACTGAAGCATTTTTGTGCTCTACGTTTTTCTATTTACAAGTACATATTTGTGGTTATTTATTTAGCCCTAGGTATAGGTTTTCAAATGTTTTACATTATTTGAAAAATGTTCTTTTACCTTTTTTTCCATTTTCCGTTTTCTCAAAAAGACAGTCTCTGTTTAGTTTAGTTTGAAAAAACAAGGAAAAACATTATTTTGCACTAAACAAATATTGTAAACAAATTTTCTTCTTTTTTTAGAGGAAAATTATTATTTTGATGTTTTTTTTTCTATTTTGTGTATTTTTTACACAATAGTGTTAGAAAACTCGTTTATTGTTTACCAAAACCAACAGACCCCATCAGATGTAGAAACGTACCAATATTGTACTTATTGTATAGTAGTGAAGCGTACGAACTTATGCATGATTTATTTATTTGATTATTATTTATTTTAAGGCTTAAACACCATGTTTGTTTAGGTCTCAAAACATACATAAATACCTCTATGATTTAGAAAGAATTTATGATGTAAAAATTGTTACAATAGGGATTGAAAAACATATTGAAGCATTTGAGCGGGATTAATATTTGTTACACGTCCATACTACATATCATTATTTTAAGCCTAATTGCGTTTTTAATAGTTCGCTTCCCTTATCAACAAACGAGATAATTTTCGGGGTTAATTTTTGGAAAAATTTCATTTCTTATGCATTTTACGGTAAACAGGATTATCTACTAGATTTATGGGAGGGGGTAAGTTACATACATTGTGATTTTGGTTGCTACTCAAACTTGTGATTGGTTGCTGCTACTTTTATGCACAAGTCCTTAACCATGGGTTGCTCTCTTCTTGTTTGGTTTATAATTTGTTTAAACATATTTAAATTGCTGTGTAAATTGTAACGAATTTTCATTTAATTATGATAATCCGGTAAAACAAACCTACCGCCTTTTATGGTAATAGTAACAGAAGTCTTCAGTCCCAGGGCCTTTGTTCAAGCCTTCAATAAAATATTTCTAACAAAATTGTAGTCGGTAAATTATGACATTCTAAAAAAAAAAAAAAAAATGGCGTTTTTATAAATTTTTATAAATATGTATTCAAAATGAAAAAAAGAACTCCACAAAATCTCAGTTTAAATAAATTTTTCAAATATTTAACTAATCCAAAAAAAATCGTAACCATTAAATTTAAACAATTTAAATTTCCATACAAAATTTGATTTTAAAAAGTTGTTTATATTTAAAAAAATTTTATGAATAAGGCCTCTAGTATTTTATTAATAAAAATAAGTAAAATAAGAACACAATTAATTGACAAAACAACAGAAAGAAAGGACCATTTTTACAAAATTTGTCTGGTCCTTTTTGTGACATAGGACAATTTTCTCATTAGGTGATTATCTTTTTTCCCAACGAAAAACTGCAGATTAAAGAAATTTGGTTTTCACAATGTCTCATTTGCTTCTTTCTCTCACAAAGCTAACCCGACCTCACCAGCCAATTATTTATTTATCGTACAGATAAATTCAATCAGCTGATTGCTGTTCATAGTTTTTATGTGTTTGTGTTTTTGTAAACGATATTAAATAGATTTCTTAAAAAATAAGTTTAATAGAGGAATTAACATTAATTGGATGGAGGATGAACTCGAAGAACATGAGTTCCAAGTGAATGCTGAAAGAGTTTATCATGCCAGGCCTAACTACCAGGCAGACATGCAGGATAATGAATTTTTCAAAAGATTCCGGATGTCGATGGCCACATAAACATGTTGTCACTTGAAAGCATCTTTCACATCCATTTTGAGAGGTATTGCCATCTGAAAATAATGTTTTTTGTCGGTATATTGAGAAAACCAAAATTGTTATCAGACAGTTTATCTGCCTAATAAATTTATGTCGACATTTAGTAACAAGCAGTTTGTCGATACATTGAGAAAACGGGCCTTAGTATTTTGCTGGAGAGCCCTTGTTTTTTATTGCTGTTTCACCGCGAAGATGCATTCATTGAAGCAATTAAAGACAGAATCGTCTTCTTTGAAATATTTTTCCATTCCAACTTATTACTACAAAAGCTTCCTTCGTGGTTTAATTTTGAGCCCGTTTATTGTGATATAAAATATTCTATGGGATTGAGATCTGGCGATTGAACAGACCACATTAAAAAACAATTAATGGACAAAACAATGTAAACTTAGAATAATTTTTACAAAATTTGTTTGGCCCTTTTAGTGACTCAGTATTTTACTGGATAGCCCTAGTTTTTTTATTTCTACTTCACAGCGATGATGATTCATTGAAGCAATTAAAGACTGAATCGTCTCCTTTGAAATATTTTGCCATTCTCTTATAACCACATCTGATAAAGCTTCCGTCGTGGTTTAATTTTGAGCCCGTTTTTTGCGATATAAAATTTTCTAAAATATCTTAAAGTATTCGCTCATCACTGCCTCTTAATTTCTATTTCGAAAAGAGAACAGTATTCCATTTCTATCTCGACTAGTTTGAATGTTATTTGGCAAATTGTTTTTTTAGAAATAAGTTATTTAGCGGGGCGATTGCAACCAAGTCCAAAAAGTTGAGCTTTTACAATACCTGTCTCACGAAATTCTTGTACAATTTGTTCAATCCAGCATTAAAATTGTTTATTATTTTGGTTTTGTAACACAATTTTATAAAGGTCATATTTATGAAAACTGAAATCAAGGAATATAGTTTTCAAAAAAGTTGTCAATTATATATTGACACTCACTATATTTTTGGAATTAATAAATTTCACGGAATCTGAAGAACCTAAAACGAAATCGATCGGATTAAAAACTACGAAATTGAAACCATTCCGAACTAGACTAGACGATAATGTCTTGAACTATCAATCTGGGTAGTCTCTGGGTGTATCTGCAGACAAGCAAAAAGCTTCGGAGTATGTGTTTGTTTAAAAAAAAATAAAAAAATGTGTGACAGGCCTGTATATTTATAAAATAAAGCCAACAAAATCACTTTGCACTTTGATATTATTCAAGTAATAAATCGACCAAAATGACGATAAATTTGTCAGCAGCAAATTCTCTCACTGATTTAATTAAATAATATACAAATTTCCTATAAAAAAAGATGCCACAACATCATCAATTTTGTTTGGTACGACCAAAAAAATAAATTTCTCTGGAAGCCTATTAAACAACTTTTTATATTCTAAATACATATCGTAGATGTGTACATAAATATTTCGAAAAAAAATATTGTTGACACAAGCAAAACACATTGCAAATCATAAAGAAAATATGAGAGGGAAAAAACACAACCTTTATAACACCCAAAGTGGGTGCATTCACATGTCTCAAGAGCTTGTTATATGCTCGATATGTTATAATATACAAAACAACAAGTACGAATGCAGCAAACGGTAAAACCATAAATATTAAAGAATATCAGTAGAAGTAACAACAACAAAAACAACATCAAGGTCCCCCCCTTACAGAAATGTCATATAAAAGAACACCAAGCTTAAAACCTACCGAAAAAAAAATCAATTCTAAAACGCGTACATTGTATGTATGCACGTAATAATTTTCAAAGTTCAAAAAAAAGTGAAAATTTCTCTATGTGTACTTATTTTCTATTGCTAAGCCAGTATGGAAAAATTCCTTAGTATGCAGCCGTTACTTTATTCTTAATTGGATTTTATTTTATTTCTTTTTTTTTAAATTTATGTGCACATACTTCTACTTTATACATATATCTCCAATCCTCAAAACAAAATGTCAAAATTACTTTTCGTCGTATGTTGAGTTTGACAAACACCTCGCTCGCTCTAAGGGGAGTTGAGTGAGCTGTTTGTTATTTTATGCCATTTTTTTGTTGTTTATTTTTGCACGTTTTATATAAAGCAGTTCTGTTTTTTTTTTGCTCTTGTCATTATCCTTTACACATATCCTGTGACATTATTTTTTTGCTGCCGGTTTTGTTGTGTTTCTTTCATTTCAATTTTTTTTAATTCAAAAAACACCAGAAGTCAGACAAATTTAACAAGGCTTGCTTAATTTAAAAGCATCGTTATTGTTTTTCTTCATAGTCAGAAGAAGAAGAAAAAAACATAAATTTGTTAAGAAATCATTAAGTGTAAATTTAGGGAAATAAAGAAACGGATTTGCAATAAAAAAAATCATGGCAAATTTCACACATCGTAGTTAAGCAGTATTAAGACAAAATAAAACTAAGCTTTAAAGTTAAACTAGCTTTAAACTTTAGTTATTTAAAAAGTTTTTGGTATTAAATATTTCATCGTGTTTTAACTAGAGTTTCCAAGAAACAGCTGTTTCGGTTTGAAAAAAAATTTAAAACCGAAAAAAAACATATTGTAATATGAGTATTACAATAGAATAATACCTAGACCCATTTTCTCAATCTCTGGTTATAGTTTATCGTAACGATATACTTCCAATTAATAAAAAATAACCAGAATTGAGAAAATTGGGGTATAACTTGTCACATTGGTGTTAAAATTATAATTCTGAATATTGAAATATTTAATTGGATTATTATTTCACAACACAAATAAAATATATGTTTTGAAAATTTGCAAATTTAAAATAAAAACTAATATTCTTGTATGTTTCAAAACAGGAACCTTATTCAGCAAGAGTTCTTTAAAAAAAAACAAGTAAGAGAGCTATATTCGGCTGTGCCGAATCTTATATACCCTTCACCAAATTATACTTCAAAATACAAATTTTAAATATTTTTAGGTAAACAAAATTTATTTTTTTTCTAAAGTTGTTTTTTTCATTTCTTGGAACATTTTTTTTTTCGAATTTTTAAAAATTTTATAAATTTTAAAAAAAAATTTTTGCTTTTTAAATTTAAAAAGTTTTTTTTTTTAATTTAAAAAAAAATTTATTTGTGTTTTGAATTATTTTTTGGTGAAAAAAAAAATTCGGATTAAAAAATATTTTTTCGATTTTGACCCATTGTAGGTCCAACTTACTATGGTCTTATATACCACGTTGCAAAGGTATTTGAAATATCTATCATTAGATATCCATATTGTCTATATTAATGACAGAGTAATCCAGATATAGGTCAAAAATCGAGGTTGTCTTGGTTTTTTGCTCATATCTCAGCCATTTGTGGACCGATTTTGCTTTTGCAAACGGAATGACAAACTTATATATACCCTTCTCACGAAGGCGAAGGGTATAAAAAACGTCACCAAAAACCAAATATGTAAAAACTAATTATGAAAACTTAAAAATTTGTTAATTTTATTGTGAAATTAACAAAAGTTTAAGTCATTAAATAGCAGCTATTAGCTTTTCTTTGACGTGAGAATTTTGAAACAGTCATGAATTAAACATATTTTATGGTGATTTTTTTTCTTTTTTTGTTTAAATTTACAATTAACGAAGCGTGACTCTTAACCAAAAATATATGTAGGACTATGAAAAATGCTATTAAAATTTACAAATTATAATATTGCTAACGTAATGTAACCACATACATACATACTTTTTCTAAATTTCAATACGCATAATTATAAAATAAATAACGAAAATAACGAATAACGAAAGAAGAAAGCTTCATTCTCTATCTAGTCAGTCACATTGTAGTGATTAAAACCATAAATGTTTTCATGCATTTTAAAACAAAAGAACCCCGTCCGTTTTGTTTGGCTTATTTTCAAAATAACACAAAAGCCTAAACATATAATAAAACTGGGGTGTTTTTTAGCAAATAACTAAAACGTGTTTAAAATTTTAACAAAAGTTGTTACGTTGCTACTTGTATTTGAATGGAAACAACAACAGATGTTCTTAAAGACTTTCTAGCCATAATTGGGTGTGGACTTTTTTTTAAGCTTCAACTGCTTTAAACACTCACCACATTTGTATCTTTATCGGCAGCAACAGCATATTGTATTAATTAACTAACTATGTATGCATTATTATAAGTACAAAATAATGCTATCGTTGACCGCCAATTTATATGGGTATTTTTAATAAACGAATTTCGTTGCCTTATCACCCTCCTCCAGAACATATTTGTTTATTTCGTAGAAATGAATAACGTATTGTGAATATTTACGATGAAAGATCACAAATTATATGTATGTATTCAAGAGTAAATGGCGTATGTTAGTCATAAATTAAGAATATTTTCTTTATTTTTCATTTTTGTTATTATTAATTGTATTTGGTAAATTATTTGGAAGTTAATGTTTGGGTCATTTTAGGTTACATGTTAAACATAATAATAATAAATCATTAATTGTTTTTAATTAAATAATTATTTGTAAATAAGCCATGATGTTATTTGTATGTTGGGATTTATTTTTACTTTTTTTACAAACAAAAATAAATCAATCATTTGAATTTCCTGTTTTCATAACGAAACACCTGCTTTTTCTATTCCATCTTTTGTCAGAAAGACTTATCTGTTTGCTCTAAATGTTTTCATCTATTTGATTAGAATTTTCTTTAACAATATCAATTGTGAAATTAAATGTTTCTATTATAAAAGATAAATGATGCTGACTGTAATAGACAAAATATATTATACATACATATATCCGTTTCAATAGTTGAAGTGTAAGTGACTTGCATTTGGGCCAGACAATTGAAGTCTTCTGTTTTATTCATGTTGAGAAAACAGTAGGAACTATAGATTCTGTTACATAGGCAGAATTCGATTTTAGAAATTTTAATTTTTAAAAATTTTAGGTTACAATGTCTGCTAAAATTCCGTGAATGGGACGAAATGAAAAATATCAATGTTGAAACTAAGAAATACTAATTAAGAAAAGTGATTAGGGCCTGTTTACGTTTTCCAAACGTTTTTTTTACAAAAATATTTTTTTTAAAACTGATCTTATCCGTAGAACAGTGGTGGAATTCAGTATTAAGTGCGAATAGTCGACACCGTGAAACAGGCAGTTAAAAAAATCCAAAGTAAATGCATAAAAATATGGCGGCAATATCTTAACAATCAATTGGTTAATTTTCTTTTTCACTTTCACTGATATTTTAGTGTCGCCATATTGAAAGAGAGAGATAGTGATACAAACGCAATATTGTTTATCTTATTTTTGCAATCCAACAACAAAATACATACATAGGAATGCAATTGTCAACACTCAAAATTGTTTTTTAGCTTTTTTGCGATGTATATTTCATTGCCATCACATTTTCCACATGTCTCTCTCTCATTTAACATGGCGAAATAAAAATAACAGAGAAAGTG
Organism: Calliphora vicina; assembly: GCF_958450345.1. Classification (NCBI taxonomy): domain Eukaryota; kingdom Metazoa; phylum Arthropoda; class Insecta; order Diptera; family Calliphoridae; genus Calliphora; species Calliphora vicina. Next base: position 62,934,408 of record NC_088784.1, read on the forward strand.
AACGAGAAGAAGAAAATAATTAAAGATGTTGCCATATATTAGTGTTTTTGCTTAGGAAACATTGTTTAAAGAAAAAGTTGCACTTGTGATCTTTTGCAAACCATAACGCATATTTATCGGATACCACTACTGATTTATAGGTTTTTATATAAAATTGGTTTAAAATGAAAACTCTTTATCAAAAATTTCATAAACTTAGTATGTTTAAATTAAACCGATATATATTTGTGCTATATTTCTTTGGTTTTAAAGAAAAATTATAAAAAATCATTAATAAAGTTTTCTTTATTTTTAAATTTAAAAACTACATTGAATGTATTGAGTACCGAAATGAAAAAATCGAGTAATCAAAAGTAATGTAATATGCACTTCCCTTAAATATATAAGCACATAATTTTAACTAAAAACTAAGTCAGTTTTATAAAAAAAAACTTTAAAATCTTTTCAAGTGTCTCAGCTGCCAGAAAAACACATATTTTTCTAAAAAAATTATAAAAAGCTGAGAACAAAAATTAAAATTTTTAATTAGAAAGAAATTGAAAAATTACATTTGTTGAAAACATACCTTTTTCAAACAAAAACTCGTTACTTTTATAAAGATAAGAAAATTCCTTTCCCAGACAGGTTTCCACATGAAATGACAAGTGATATCATAAATTATATACAAAAAAAAAGATAGAAAAAAACAAAGGCTAACCTTTTTAAAAAGGATCATTTCTAGCCTTTCAACCTGTTCAACTTAGACCAAAACACATTAAATGAGTTTTCAATAGACAAGTTAAAACCAACCATGACATTTATTATATTTTCTGTTAAAGAATAGATAGATAATAATTTATTACATTAAGGGATAGTTTTTCGACAATAAAATGCCTCAATAACGTTTGTGCATTGTTAACCATAACAACAACACCTAAATGATAATGTTTTTTTGGTATTAGTTTCCCCCCAAAAAAAAAGGTAACTAAAATATGTTTAATGTTTTGTTACATTTTTCTTAATTTCATTTTTGTTTTGTTTGTTGGCTCCCAAAAAAAGGTGATAAACTGACATTTGTTTAAGTGGTTGAGATCACTCAGTGGAACGATTTCTTTGCTAACAAAACAACAGGTAAAATTATTTAACATAAATAGTTTTAATAACCACCAAATAAAATTGTTCATTTAAAACGCCATTTTTGTTTATGAAATTTAAATTTGAAACCCTTATTTCTTCACACTTTTGTTAAAAAAAAAACAAATTTCATCTCCGGGGGAAAATGCCACCACACTTATTTAGTTTTTTATTCCCAAGCTGTAGCAACCAATCGTCATCATCGTCACCACCACCATAGGTCGTTATAACGTTAATATAATTGTCTGTACAAATTTTGTGATTTTTTTTTCCAAGTTTAATTTTTGTTGCTGGTTGTATATATTTTTCCTTCGGGTTTTTTGTATATCCTGTTTTGTGTTGTTTGCCAGACAACAACCCAACTTCAGTGTCTATGTGCTGTGCCGAGTTGGTTGTCGTCTACCAGGTTCTTTACTAATTTCCTGTAATTTTGCACGCACTTCTTAATTTTTGTTTTGTATTTCTTACATTTTTTTATTTATTTTTTTGTTTGTTTCGTTACCTTCATAACATTTACATGACATGCAGAAATGTTGACTGACGGTAATATTATGCTCTTATATCCTTTATTTTTTCCTGCAATCAATAAACTCCTACTCCAGTGGCAGTGTCCTGATGTGTTTAGGTGTTCTTTTTTATTTATTCACCATTTAACACATGTACGACAGGAGGATTTTGCACTACATTACTCATAACATTTGTATATTTCTTTCTGACACGGCAATTTTCGATGACTTTATGTTGATAATGATTATAATTATTTGTAGAAATAAAGGGTAAAAAGTCTGGTTTTAAATTTATATGTGCATATTTTAGACAAAGTAATTTCTAATACACAATAATATTTTTTCTATTATGAATCATCATTATAAACAGGGGGAAAATTGCATTTTTTGGTTTAACTCAAGATGAATGCTACAACAATTTTGAACGTGTTTAAATGTAATAAAAACAAACTATTTACATATTTTGTAACAAAATCTTACAAAAATGCTTGAAAATAGGAGGTTTTTATATAAAAATTTAGTGTTTTGCTATAGTCTTAACTGGAAATCAAATAAAAATTACTGTTTTGTTATATTAAATAGGAGCAACATTCCCGTTATGCAGAAATATGTCAAACTTAACAGTAAATTTAGTTTGGAAATAATACTGATCTCAAACCAAAGAAGTATTTTTATAATATATAAAAAAGTACTAAATTCTTTGCACTTAATAAAAGTTGAAATTCGTTTTAGATTGTAATTCAACAATCTCCCCATGACAAATATATGAATCATACCCCTGTCTATACTTGACAAATATTCATCATAACAATAAATGACATTTGTTGTCAATACAAATTTGTCTAAGCTAAAGCACTAACAATTTTATCATAACGAAGCAATAATACTAATAAATGGAGGCTATACCTGATAAGTTTTTATCTAGGCAACCATTTTGAAGTTTATCATTATAAAAATTTATCAGGTATAACCAGGGGGTAAAACAATTTTCAGATCCAATAGCATATTTTGACTTTTGAAAAAAGCCAAAATATATACAATACAATTAGGGAATTTAATTTAACATTTACAAACTTACATTCACTCGGCAAATATTTTAAATTTTACCCAAGTTTAATTTGGATTATATTAGATATTTATAGAAATGTTTCAAAAATTCTTATATCAATCCACCAAATTCTTTAATTCTAGAAATTGTAAGAGAATAAATAATAGCAAGATTGTTAAGTCATTATGAATCATAGCTTCAAATTAATTAATTCAAACAAAAATTAAAAATTTCAACAATTTATTCCACAAAACCATACTTTAGCTTCATGTAAAGACTTTTATTTGCATATAATTAATTCATTGTGGAATTAATTCACAATAAAATTCATTCACCCCTTGAATAGTTAATTTTTTATTAATACAAATTTAATGAATATATGTTTCTTCATTCAGTTTTGTTTTTGTTGAGCTTTTAACAATTTACAAAATAAGTTGGAAAAAAATGAATTAAGCCTTTTTGTAATAGATTTCAATTGAAGAACAATTTAATCATTCCATATTCGAATTAATTCTCATAGGAATGAGTCATACGTAGTGAATTCTTTTATTAATGGTTAAGAGGAAAAAAAATTAATTCGATTCGAACTTTAGTTCAGTTCATGTCTTTGAGGTTTATAAAGATTTAATTCATATTGAAATTAATTCATAATGAAATTATTTAAATGAAAAATTTAATTTGATTTTGAAAATTTAACCAAAAATTTATATTTTTTAAGGAAATTTTTAAGGAATTTTGAAATTTATTATCATCTGACTACTGACATCAAAAACGTTGATGCATTGCTTTATGAGATCAACTTTAGTGACAATATAGACTTTAAATCAAAAAAGAGTTAAAACAATAAAAATGTGTTAAAGTCCACTAAAAAAAGAACAACAAAAATAATAGAAAATGAGCTATGTTCCAAAAAAAAAAAGAATTATAGGTCGCCAATGCACCTCTTATAAACTATAATTATTTATTATTATAAATCATATCAATTAAAGTAAAAAAACTGGATTAGCAGATTTCAAAAATATTTAAAACTAAGAATTTTAGTGTTTCTTCTGTAAAAATTGTTAAAAGGGACTTAGCACGTTTTCTCACCAAGCAAAAAATATACCTAAAAGTGGCGCTATGTTTTAAAAAGTGGATGACACTTAAAATTAGTGTTTTTCTTATGGAGCACTCTATTATTAATACTTCAAAAAATTAAAATAATATTTCCTAAATCATTCCTTACAATAATTATTCTCAGCACTTATACATTATAATAAAGTTCTAAGGCTTGATATTTGTAATATAAGAAGATCTTAATATAAATACAACAAAATATGTAATTGAATGACAAACATAAAAAAAGAAAAGAAAAATAATTTAATGCAATTGAAATTGACTCTATTTACGACTTAAGCGAACATGAACATTTTATTCCCAGTCAGTCATGAAGAAATAAGTCACGTTCTTAATGATTCATGTATGATAGATACATTTATGTATATGATGCAGTAGACTATGTTCGAATGTACGTAGTATGTACTTAAATACTTAACATTTTTTTATAAAACAACTTCAATTACTTAATGAAATGTCACTTAAAACTCAACCTATAGACAGTTTTGAATTTTTTTTTATTCTAAACAATTTAGCTTTCTTAAGAGGAACTAGAGGGGAGATGAGTAAAGGGTTTTACAACCAGCATGATTTGGATTTTTTTTATATTAAAATAAAACAATCCAGTAGCTATAAATGTATACATACGTATATACATGAAAATTAAAATTTATTTAAAATCTTCTATTAAGAAAATGTACATTTTAAGTAAGTTTTCATATTGACATTAATTTCAAGTTGATGAATTGAAAATTGTTTAGTTAGTGTTTTAGGATTTCATTACCCAAAAGTAATTAATGTATATTATACTGACTGACATGCATTCAAACAATTTTCTTTTGCACCCGCATTATTTCCCATAGACACGCGTATTTATTTTGTTTTAATTTTTCATGCAATTGTGTTTGAGTTGGAAAGATTTTACTTTTCCATACCCTCCGGACAAACAATATAACTAACATGCTCATACAGTACTTAAGAATGAGTGCATGTTTGCCGAGAATTGTTTAAAGTTATTGAACTGTGCATATTTTGCCTATAACAATAAATTAATTGCACAGGAGGATCAATATTGAAAAAATATAACTAAATAGAAGAGGGTTCCTTTTACCAAACAACATACAATTAAGGGTAACAGGATTTTTGAGCATAGACCCATCCGAAAATAGTTATCAGTAATTAAAGTATAGGTTTACTTAGCTGCAAAGGGATGTCTGAAAATTCCTTTTAAAATGCGAGAAAAATAATAATACAAAATTCTTCGTCGTGACCTCGTTGCTAATTCCATCTGAAAAAACTGCTATGTAGGCTGTGGAGTGTTGCACGTTTAGGTTCTGAATGAATTTTAGTTATTGCCCTCGTACACCGCATAATTTTTGCCACATCTATACGTTTCAATTGTTTAACTTGTGCACTTTTTTCCCTTATCATATCATAACATTCCCTACTCTACTCTATCATGTACTTCATACGTACGTACATTCATTCATACTCTTTTTCTTTTTTGCTGTTTTGTTAGTGAAGTGCATTTTTGGTATGCACGTTTCACATGCACAAACACACACTCATGCGAACCTCATGATAATTATGTAGGTTTAACGGCTGGCAACTCTGCGTTACCGATTTTATTCAGTTTTTCTGTTTTCTTTTTTTTTGTCTTGTTTATAGTTAATACACTTCCGGTTTTTAGGGTATATTAAAATATGAAGAGTTAAATAGAGAAAAACTTTAGGTTATGAACTCGTTAAATGCTAGGTTGCATCATTTTGTTGTTGTTGTTGTTGTTTGTTATTATTTCATACATAACCTCATTTCAAGTACACCATATACATGGAAGATTTTTGTGAATAAGAAATAACTTTTTATTATACACTTAGCCAAACACATATTTATTACTTACATGCAGTAACGGTAAGCTTGTGTTTAATTTTTTTAGTGTAAAAATAAATTTCTATAGAATAAACTTGAACATTTAAAGATTCTATGGCAGCACATTAAAACAACATAAAGCCCAATTTGCAATGACATGCAGTTTTTTAAAGCAGCAGATATTTTAAAGCGCGCAGTTTGATTACAATTGGGGTTTTTAATTTCCCAACCAAATTTTTTCCGGGAATCGGGAAAAATTTTCTCTACATTCCCGGGTACCCGGCTATTCCCGAAATATATAATAATACTGTAAGTTATGAATATTATAGCAAAATTTCATATAAAAACTCAGTGCTATAATCATTATATATAGAGCTTCGTATTAATTAATTCAATTTGAGCTTAATTCACTAAAATCTTAATCCGTAATTAAAAAATGTCAGTCTTTCATTTCATAAATTCATTCCCAATATCTAATTCTTTAGCTTCCTACAAAAGCTTCATTTAAATTGAAGTTAATTAATAACAGTATTTATTCAAACTTTGAATGAATAAATTTTTGTTGATTAAAATCATTCAGTTTTATTTTGCTTTCAGTCATTTACAAAATGAATTAAAAAAAAATTTCTTAAGCCTTTTAGTAAAAGGAATGAATCGTTAAGAGATAAAATTTATTTTGTCTCGAAAATGGAATTACATAATAATTAATTCCTTCGATCCTTTGTTATATATGTTATATGTACATATACATAAATTTAATGCTTTGTTATTTACAATATATAAACGTTTATACAAGTAATTTTTAACAAATATAATGACGGAAAGCTTAAAGATGAAAATTTCCAAATTATTGGAAATTCAAAATCAAGACGATTATGAATTTTTTTAATACATCTGCAAAACACACTAATTATAAACCTTTTATTGTTACTAAGAACAATTGCTGAGTTTCCTTTAAAGGCCAAAATAAAATCTATACTTGTAAATACCAAATGGTGTGCCGCCATCAAAAGTAGGGGCCTTTGTTCTACTGGAGTTTTTTGGAATAATTCGCACCGATCCAGCTTGGCATTGAAGATTATTCACCTTCATTTCTAGATCGTGTAGTTTTCCATAAAAAGACATATTTTTTAAATGTTAATTCGAAAAACTCCAAATAAATAATAATAAGCGGTCTATTATTGCCAAGATATAAACGAAAAACTGTTTATTTTTTTTTTTTAAAAATAGAGTTCTTACTTGTTTTATTTGTAGTTTCGTCAGTTTTTAATTCCCGGGAATCCTGACTAAAAATCCCGGAAATCGGGTAGTTAAGAAGAGAAATTTGTCCCGGGAATTCCCGGTATAGTTTGGAGCAATATACATTTAACTGACTAGAAAGAAGTCAATGCTAATTTGGGCTAAAGTCGAGATTAGGGTTTTCAATTATTTGAGTTTTAATTTGATCGAATAAATGTTCATAATTTAGTAAGATTTAAAATCAGAGTATTCTTGATAATTTGTTAGCTTAGTGTACAAACGTGCTAATTCCACATTTATGAAAATTGTGATTTTAATACAAAACGCTAGAATAAGTGTTTGCTTAAAGAAAATTTACAATTATTTGCAATTATGTGCATTTTGTGGTATTCCCAACAATGATGAGTTTTTATTACTTCTCGAGAAGGGAAAAAGTTCGGGAAATTATGAACCCTAGTCGAGGTGATAATTGAACCTTTCTTATGAAGTGATGAATAAAATGTCTATATTGTCATTTGACTGAATGATGTAATATTTTGTACAAATTGTTTTTTGGATGTACCAGGATTTAATTCATTTACTTTTAAAATCTTGTAACGAGAGATCAAGATCGATAATACAGTGACAGTTCGATGATAGAAAAGTAAAGAAATTTCTTACACTATTGTGCACCATGTGGCACACTCGATAATTATAAAAGGGGCCTGATACAGAACTAGTCCTGTGAAACGATTATAACAATTTATATAAAAGGAACCTGTCACAGGTCATCAACTATGTAGACTCAAATTAACAGGTATGTGATGGAAATCGATTTTGAAAACTAATAGTTGTGATGAATTTTTTACTTTCATTTTATGTTTTGTTAAAATTTTAATTTTATACTTTTCCATCAATAATTTGTGGAATAAATTATTTTAAATTACTTGAAATCTGGGCTTGATCATCTCTACTGTATACTCGTATTGATATAAGAACCCACTATTTAAGAAAACTGATCGATTTCCATCACAAACCTGTAATGTTTTTGCTTGCATTTAATCACACAAAGAATAAAATAGTGCATAAATGGTACTTATTATTTGAATATAAACATTTTTGTTTAAATTTATTTATATAAATTTATAAAAGCTTTATAAAATGAAAATTCATGTATTACAATACAAAATTAGTTTATAAACCTATGTATGATACATTTAAAAGTTGATTATGAATAAGGCCTATACATTTTAACTTTAATATACATATAACTGCAGTGTACACTTGAAATAGTGCAAGCGAGCATTTAAAAACAAATAAGCCGTTTGCGAAAAAAAGACGTAGGAATAAAACGGTTTAAAACAAAAAAAAAACTTTCAACTCATAAATTTCCTTAATAAGACCCTGAGGTTTTTTGTTGCTTTTCCTATTTGTTAAACTCCACAAAACGCAAAAATAAAACAAAAATATAGGAGAAGTAGAAGAAAAAAATTAGCAAATTATGGTAGGTAACTCCCCAAACCATTAGTTAAATTGCACATTTCTTTCTATATGATGCAGCTGCTTTCACAGCAGGCCCATTCATCTTTTGCGTTTCCCTTTTTATGATTTTTCTGCTGTTTTTGCACATAATGTACTTGGATTGCACTATGTAAGTATGCTGTAGGATGAGTACAATGCAAGTACAATAATGTTTTTGTATTTAAGAGTAGTACAGAGTAGTACTTTCATAAATTTTCCTGAAAGATGCAATGAACTAAAAGGTCATTAACGTTGTTATTGTTTTAAAAAGTTTAAGGTTTTTTCCCTATGCCACCATTCAACAATTAATTTCGAAACCAAACTACTTCCAACTATGCCATAAAACAGATCATAATAAAATAAATTGATTTTTGACGTAAAACGATTTACCCTCATAGGAAATAATGACATAAAATTAATTTTCAATATCAGGATATTGAACAATGATTATATGAAGTACCAGGGGTTTAGAAATAAACGAAAAATTGAAACTAAACAGTTCACGTTGCGATTTAAACCACTTAATGACAACTTGTTGTGGAAAGTGAAGAGAAAAAAAAAAACTCAAACACTTGACCACATAGAAATTCAACTTGAAATTTATGTGGAATTTAAAGATGAGGTGGAGGAAGGGATGTTAGTTGCCATTTCATGTTCATTTATGTTAGTAGTATAAATATTAGAGTACATATTCAAATCGGTTAACCGATTTAATTTAAATGTTTCATTATTTTACAATCTATTTTAAATTAGATTGCAAATTCGGTTGTGATTTTTACAAATAATGAACAATTAAACTTGCGATCAGGAAAGTGTATCAAAAGCATCTGCAGTTCAAATTGGTCTTGAAATCGAACCATTTTTTTCCTTTTACAAATAGGCTCTGTTCGGCTATTGGTCTTGGAACCAGAAGCTATTATTTTAATTGCAATGTTTGTAGTATGTTGGTTTAATAGTTCTCATTGTCATACCTGATGAAAATTAAATATTATGTTCGAAAATTCGTAGTTATGTTCGAACAAATTTTAAAGTTGTTAAAATAAGTTCTACCTTAAGCTTAAACTCGATAACAATGCAATATTATGTTCGAAATTAAATTCGAACTTACTTTCGAAAACTTTGTAAAGCAATTAAAATAATCTCTAAATAAGAAGGATTCTTAAAAAAATTATTTTAGTTTTATTTGAGCTCAATTTCAATTCGAAAATATTCAAAACCGGTCTTTTTTTGAAACAGAAATAACCGGTTTCCAGTTTTAGAATACTCTAAAAATACTCCCTTGCCTTTAAAAATATTTAAAATGATTAAATCAGCCTTATAAATTAAATACCTTATACTTAACCTTAAAGAAATATAAATAATTTTTGAAAACTTTCTTACATTTTATTTTCTTTTATTTCAATTACAGATAGCGCTACCTATGTGGGCAACATTTTGAAAATTAAATCGGTTAAAAAAGAAGATCGTGGTACTTACTATTGTGTAGCTGATAATGGTGTCTCTGTGGGCGATCGTCGTAACATCAATTTAGAAGTTGAATTTTCCCCTGTCATTACCGTGCCCCGTCCTCGCTTGGGACAAGCTTTACAATACGACATGGATTTGGAGTGCCACATTGAAGCCTACCCACCACCAGCCATTGTCTGGCTCAAGGATGACATTCAATTATCCAACAATCAACATTACAGTATTTCACATTTCGCTACTGCCGATGAATATACCGATTCTACTCTACGTGTCATTACCATTGAAAAACGTCAATATGGTGATTATGTCTGCAAGGCTGTAAATAAATTGGGTGAAGCTCAGGCTCGTGTTAATCTTTTTGAGACAGTTATTCCAGTATGTCCTCCCGCCTGTGGCCAGGCGTATTATGGTGATGCTGAACGTGTGGCTGCCACCTCCTTGGCATCGTTAGCTATTCTCTTAACAGCTTTATACGTCAGATAAACAGTTTCCCGCCTTCCTGAATGTGTAGCCAGTGATTAAAATGTTAAATAAGGCTTTAAACAGGCAAAATAAAACGAATAGCAGCAACATTAAACAGGAAACTAATATTTTACAAACAAAAAAGTGATTAATTAAAAGCAAAGTATTTAGTTTATGTAAACATTCCATATTTAAAGAAAATTAAAACTCGAAAACATTCCAAAAAAAACTCCTTATTTTTCACAAATACATGTAATTTAGGATTCTTTTCTCTATTTTCATACGTCCATTTTTTAAGTTAATAACTATAAAATAAGTTTTTACTAAAACAAAAACGAATTATTAACCCTTAACCCGTCCGTTAATGTATACAAATCTTCTAAATGAAATGGACCCACCATTTTTCTAATTCGAATACTTGTATCTTGCAAGAATCTCTGTCTTAAACAAATATATTTGTTTTTTTCTACATACATCATTTAATTACAAAAATCATCACGAAAGCAATTATTATTAATTTTTAAAACTCCTTCAGCAGTTATAACTAAAAACTTGAAAATATTTTATATTTATTAAATAATTTATAAAATATTTTCATTTAAAATTATTATTTCTTTTTTTGTTTACATCATAAGACTCTAGTAATGTAAATTTTCCATTCTAAAATAAATAATTAAAAAAAAAACACATTAATGTCAATTTATTGTATCTGATATTTTCTGATCCCTCTTTTGTAGTAGTTAAGTACAAACCGTAACTCTTTAAAAAAAAATTATAAAATATTCTATAAAATTATTTCGTATAAATATAAAAAACCCATATTTTAAATAAAACTAAATGTATATGTATGTGTAGTTTTTATATAAAAAAAAATATTAATAAAAATTAAGTCGTAAGTTTACAAAAAAAAAAAACATTTTGAGACCCATACCAATTTATGAATACTGGGTGTAAATACAACTAAAAAAATAAAACAATTTTTGAAATAAAACAAATGTGTATGCCTCAATTTTATACAAAAATTATTTTAAATAAAATTACAAAAAAATATATAAATATTTGCATTTTTATTTTTGAGATTAAAGGCCATAATCACATTATATCGTCCCCTCAATAAAACAATAGTGTATATATACACCATTATTTTTTTATTGCATAATAAGAATCTACATAACTGATTCTAGATGTGGTCAAAATTTGGTGAAATTCTACATCCACAAAGTGGGTCAAAAGATCAATTGAAATATTACTTTTGTTCTAGATGTCTACTAACACAAAAATTTTGAACTCAATTATTTCGAAATGGCAAAAAAATTATACACTATTGTTTTATTAAGGGGACTATATATTAATTGATTGATATGGGGGTAAATATTAGGATAAGAAATCCGTCATATTTTTGTATTTATGTTATTTTCAATGACTTTTTGAATGTCCTCTGGATTAACTATGATTATCTGATTAAAAGGAGGATTTACTAGTACAAAGTTATTATTGGATGAATTAAAAAACATTACTTCCTAATTAACATTAGCCTTTCTCAACGGACTTTTTCCCTCTACCGGCGGTTTAATGTCACGTGTTGTTACCAAAGAGAAATGTTCGTATGTTTAACACTCGTCAAACACTGGATCTATTTCAGCGATCCTCCTCTAAACAAAGGGTCTTCTAGTATTGATGGTCAGACAGCCTCTGCTTTGCTCTCTTCTAAGCTGTCTTTTTTGTAAAAGTAATCGTTCATTTTCTGAATTGAAAATATGCATTTTTCGTTTTGCTTCGTGCTCGGTTTTAACCGAAACCGCGGATTTTCAATGCCTAAAACCGAAACCGACAATTATTCTTCGGTTTCAACTTTTAAACAATTTTCAGTAGAAAAATTAAAAAAATTTTAAATTAAAACCAAAATTTTTATTTGTATGGAAAACACGCAGAATAACAGGTTTTTATATTCTGATGATTCATCCAATTTCTCTAAAAGCAGTTTGATGTAAAAATATCTTTAGATTTCTTTAAAATTTTTAAATTGTATTACAATAATTGCTTCAAGTGATGTAACACGCTGCCTTTCGCAGACTAGGCAAGTAAACCTTTTAATAAAGAATGACAGTAAACTTTTATGTATATAAGACATGTTCTCATTGTGGTGTTTATTTATGTTGTAATGATAAAAAATACTGTTTCGTAAAATACCATAAAATAGTCTTGTAATAGAAAATGTTACAAAAGTTACAAAACTAATTAATATATTAATAAATATTTAAACATAAATCTATGAGTTTTTTATCTTTTGGCTGATGCCGACCCAAGGATACCAGGTCCTACACAAAGTTAAAATTTTGTAAATTACTTCAGGAAGTATTTATTTACAATATTTCATAAAAAAAATATAACTTTTTCAACGATTTAAAGCCTTGGTCAATAAGGGGTTAAATGGCTTCTAATTAAGATGCCAGTACCATCATGGGATTTTCCGTCAGGGTGTAAGTGTTATGGAATGACAAATCTGGGATATATATAGTTGTATCTATTTGTAAGGTGAGTCTCAGAATTTAACAGTATATCGCTTTCTTTATTCCAGAGACCGAAAATAACGAGTCTAATTGCAGTTCAATGGCCTTAATCAATTAAATATCATGTTGCTGTTATATCATTGAGAGAATGTTTTATAAGGGCACATTTTAGGTTAGTGGTTGAGAGAAAGTAATCAGATGAGTTATTTGTTCAAATCTTAAATCTAAATATTAATTTTTATTTACGTCCCACCACAGTTGGACGAAAAATTATGTTTAATTTATAGATCCTATCATCAGCGCAGGTATTTTGGATTCCTTCTTCTTAGTCGGATAGCCATTACTTCTCATTAATGTTCGTGCAAGTGGGTTTGGGTGAACTTCTAACTTTTTCAAATATGACTCCCCTTGGTTTTTTATTTCATTTTTCACCAGGGAGACACCTAGGTCCTTATGAATGTTAATATTCCTCACATACCAAGGCGCTGCTGTTATCATTCTTAATATTTTATTTTGGAATCTTTGAATTTTTCAATATTAGAAGCTGAGGCCGTGCCCCATAATTGAATTCCATAGCACCATATGGGTTTTATTATTGAGCTGTACAGCAAATCTCGAGTTTTTACCAATTAGCCAGTAAATTTGTAGTAATTTTAACTTCATTTGAGTCAATTTCGTATCTATATGCTTTTTCCAGGTAAGACGTCGGTCTAGATGCAGACCTAGATATTTAACTTCAGTTTGTTGAGGAATTATATGATTATTTATTAGGATTGGAGGGCACGATTCTCTACGCAATGTGAATGTAAGATGTATACATTTTTGCTCGTTTATTTTTATTGTTTTAACCACCTTTCTATGTCGAGTATATGGTCTTATAAAAGTACAGATGCTTCTTGGGGGTTTTCATGAATGGCTAGTATAGCTGTGTCTTCAGCAAAAGTTGATATGTGGGTTCGACTGTTTGTAGGCATATCACAAGTATATAGCAAACATAGGAAGGGACCCAGTACACTTCCTTGGGGTACGCCTGCTGTGGAGAACTTATGAAGTCTCCCTCTTTAAGAACGAACTTTCGATGACTTAAATAACTTTCTAGAAGCTTGTGTGTGTTCACTGGTAAATATTGTTCTATTTTTATCGATAATCCTTCATGCCATACTTTGTTGAAGGCTTGCGAAACGTCGATGAAGAATGCAGAACAATATTTTTTTTCTTCAAATGTCTTGGATATGATTTCTACCAACCTGTGAGTTTGTTCTATGGTGTTATGTTTTTCTCGAAATCCGAATTGATGAGTTGGAATATAATCAAAATGATTCACTATCGGCTTTAACTTATGCATTAACAGTTTTTCGAATAGCTTTGATATATTTGACAATAGGCTAATGGGTCTATATGATTCTACTTTACTGTGATCTTTTCCCGGCTTAGGTATCATTGTAACTAAAGAAACCTTCCATTCTGGTGCATAATATTCAAGGCGTAATATAGCATTAAAAATAAATAGGATTATTTTTAATGCAATTTGGGGTATGAAATATGAAATTAATAAATCATTGAATGTAAAATTATCATAACTTTTTTTAAAAAATCATAACTTTTTTAAAAAATTCAAAAAATTTAAAATATTTTCAAAAAATTAAAAAAAAAATACAAATCGTTAGTTCTAGAACTCAGATTAACCCAGATATGCCGACTGTACTACATGTAGTTCTTGTTTACAGGATACGTCACGTTTATCAAAATACCATTTTTTTTGTTCACATACTTAGTACTCACCAATACCTCATGGGAAATTGTGTGATCGCATTATTTTTTGCTACTATTTTTGAGTTATTGAATTTTTAATTTGTGATATTTTCATAATGCCCATATTCAGTCATTATGGACATATCTCGTTTGTACGGAAAGTAAAATTTTGTACATTTACAAGTGAATAAATACTATTATTTTTTGGAATTTATATTTAAGAAGAGTAGCTTGATTGTTATATGCATGAATGTTTCATTATTGCGTTTAAGTTTTGATGTTGTGACCCCAATGTCCTATATATAGGACGACTTTAAAAAACACTTTTTCCAATAAATATTTAAAAAACAGTAATTTCACTGTTTTTTATTTCTCATTTGCTTCCAATTCATACAGTAACGTAGAGACGGAACGTAATTGTCAAAACTTAAGTCTATAGAGAATAGACATAGAGCGGCAACTCTCCTGTCAAAGAACTAACTCAGTTGTCAGAAACCTAAGTGAGAATGTATTAGTAGAAAAATATATGTGAAAACAAAAACAACACTCGTATGTGTAATTATTTTGAGTAATTTTTTTGTTTGAGTTTTTTTCTAGTTTCCGCTCTATGTTTCTCTATGATATTAGACATATGATTTGTTTTAATTTTGTTTGACAAAAATATGGCTCAAGTATTTTTTCGTTGGCCAGGTTCAATATTTGTGTTTAAAGTTATTTCCGCTTACTGCAATTTTTTCAAAAAAATAAATGTTAAAAATAACCTTTATTTCGGCTTGAAAATACCAAAAATGTTCTACTATTAGACAATTTCTCATTGCTAGATTTATGCATTTAAATTTTATTGGCTTTTTACAGGTTCAATACATTTTCTTAATTTTTAAACACAATAACTATTTGTGTCAAATTTCTTTTATTTTCCACGTATCCTCGTTTAGGCCCTATATTGTTTTAATTGTCGAACGGACATGTATTCTAAATAAATGTTTGGATTTATACTAAATATATTTTTGGTTGGATCGATTTTGTCTATTTTAAATATCAAATATCCCTAATTGAATTCAAAAGGAAATCGATTCGAATTACAATGTATTTAGCACACAATTTCGAACATTTTCATTTTCGAATTCAAATTGGTATAAAAATTATGATTAATAACATTGTGAGTATTTTTTTCGATTTAGTATGTGTTATTAAATATGTAATATACATATATTACTCTAGAATTCTCTAAGACTATTACCATTTTCGTTGAAATACTTGTTAATAAAACATTAATTTCAGTAATATTTGTTACTAAATTTAAATATTTTATAGTTTAATCTCAGTCCTTATGGACAAATTAATTTAAGGAATGTAATCAAATGGTAAATTAACATTAATTTGCCTTATTAATATCCATATACCGAGATAGAGCGTTAGTACTCACTTTATTAATTTTTTTCTTTTTATTCGCTTTTACCCGTTTTATTAGCAACAGCATCGTCATAAGTTGTCCACGAATTAATTCTAACTTCAACAATTCAAGGTTTGATTTGAGTATCTGTAAACATATATAAAAATTTATTTAAAATAACACACACAGGCATCATTAAAAAATCAAATAATATTTAAACTAACATTATAAACTAAGTCCAATCAATGTCTTTTTTCTCTCCTTACAAAGGGGACCGAGGGTTATTATTAAAATAAAACACTCATCAAAACATACAAACGAATACATTCCCTTAAAATTAGCATGCCAATTGTACCACTTCAAACGTAAATCATTTACTTAATGGAATTTCCAGTTGTGGCCATGCGAATATACATGAGTAGTTCAGCTTCATAATCTGCATATGATTGATTGTTAAACAATTTTGTTGAGGGTATGAAGTGGCGCAGAGGATTGTCAATTAGAAAATCATAAGTTTTTGTCAATTTCTGTAAGCTACGCAAAGAATTTAATGAACAAACATCAATTTTATCTAATATTTCAATAATGCGATCATGCTGTTGTTTAGCGCGCTCTTTAAATGCTTGTGGATCAACTGAAATGGAAAGTAACAACATGAAATGCAATTATCAATAATAAAAATACGAAAAAAAGCAAATCTTCTAGTGGCTAAATTAGTTGTATCACAATCAAATAAATGAGAAAATATTTTACACACTATACCTAAAAATGTGTCCAAGTTTATCTTCAAATCATTTGAATGTTGTGCAATTAAATCCGCCCACAAAATACGATTGCGGACTTCCTGTAAGGCACCAAAGGGTGTTAATAAAATGCCTGGAGCTAACTGGATTGTAGATGTGAGTTCACGAGATTCAATTATTAAGGGATTTGGTGATAAATAAAATGCACTGTTGTTTTAAGGGGGAAGAATATACAAAGTACAAAATATTAGGTGGTTTAAACAGAAATATAAAACAAAATGGTTTTTGCATATAAAGAGTGTTTTTTTTAGAGCTAAACCAGTTTAAATCATAATAAAACAAAGAAATATATTCGTAGGCCCTAATTTTGTAAATCACGTCACCAAAGTGATATAAAACAAAACAAATTTTTAAAATGTGTGAAATTTTGTTTTTGCTATGCACATAAATATCACTTGGGTGACGTGATTTACAAAATTAGTGCCATAATATCAATGAAGCGGACTTTATTTGATAGACATTCATGTTTAAATATGACTTTGGCCATATGGCCGCCACGGCTAGCGTGCACAAGGCGCAATCAGGAACACCAATTTTCACAAACTTTTCGCAGCATTTGCGGTCGTATTTGTAATTTAAATTTCTAATCATGTCCCTATACCGTTCACCATTGACAGTAACATTCTGACCATCGTCGTTTTTGAAGACATATGGACCATTGACTCCGCCAACCCACAAAACGCACCAAACAGCAATTTTCTGTGAATGTGATAGTGTTTCGACAAAAGCTTGTGAATTATCCTATTTTTCTGCTTATTTACGTACCAATTCAACCAAAAATGGGCTTAATCAGAGAACAAAATTTTGAATGGAGATTCAATATCAATATTGGTGTTCCAGATTGCGCCTTGTACGCGCCAGCCGTGGCTGTTACATGGCCGAAATCACATTTAAACATTAATGTCTATCTAATAAAGCCTTTTTCATTGATATTAAGTATATATTTTTTGGTTTTATTATGATTTAAACTTGCGTAACTCTAAAAAAAACACCCGATATGAATATGTATATATAAAGTGTATGTGCAACTTCTTTTTAATAACAAACAAATACCAACAAAATATGTTTGTCTATATTTACCATTCTTTACTCATACAAGATAAATGCTCCAATGATAGGTCACAAAACGTATTCAATTCCATAGTGTGGGGAGTCAATATTTTATTTTGCGCCTGAGGCATTAATGTAACGTCACCAGCTCCAAAAGTACGTCGTGACGATGAATTGTTCAAGGGGGAAATAGTAGAATCAAAATCCAATTTTGTACTACAGAAAACATTGTCGTTACTCATCTCAAAACTGTCAACACCCAGTAGTGAATGATTATTGTTATTGTTAAGTTTTAACTTGGTGGGTATGAAGCTCGATTTGACGTTAGTTGTTGCTTCTAAATCATCCAATTGATGCTTCATAATGTTTTTCGAATAAATTATTTTGTCTTTAATTTGTGATAATTGCATCATATCGTACTGTAGCCGATTAACAGAAGTACTTATTTCGCCGTAAACTTGTTTTATAGAACCAAGAAGTATCTGAAATTTGGATATTAAAGTTAGAAAATAATTTTTATATGGGATAAAAAGTTAAATAAATTAAGAAATTCCTTTTTATCTATAACGATCCAGAATATATATACCCTTACTGCTCATAATGAAGGGTATAAAACTATTTCAAGAACTTCCAGCGTCAGAAAGAAAAATAAATTATACGAATTTCCAACTTACTTCATGATTATCCAAATGCTTATTAGAGTTATCTATCTCCGCTTTCAGCATTTCAATTTGTTGCTGCAAATACTCATTTTGACCCTTGGTAAAATTCAACGAATAGTATTGTATTACATAGTTACGCATAATGGCTTCATTATGTTCCGAATCTGTATCAGCATTAAATATTTTCACTTTTTCCAATAGCTTATCTTCGAATTCACTAAATGCCTTAACATATTGTTCCTCCAAACGTTTGCGTTCTTGACACGCGGACAAATATTTGCCCACAAGACTTAAAAAACTCGATTTTGTTTTCATCAGATTTAATTCAAAATTTGTCAATGATTCACGATTATTAGTGACATTGTTTATATGAGATTCATTGGATGCAGTTTTATTTAAGGCCATTATATATTGCAATTGATCCTCCTTTAAGCGCATGATGGCATTAAAGATGAGAAATACTGGTATATTGGTGAACATTTTACGCAAATTAGACCATAAATTATTCTTGGCTTCTTGTAATTCTACGGCTGTAAAAAAACATTAATTAAGTTACGCTATTTTTAGAAATTAAAATCATGTCTTTTCAAACATACCATTAGTATTATTTTGACAAAATGTATAGAAATCTTCCAGTTCTTTAAGAGCTTTATTCACGGCCTCTGCAGCATTATGTTCACTCTTATTTTCATTTGTTAGGATCACTGGCATTGTGGCTTTTATCTTTTCTTTATTCTCTTCTTCTCTCTCAATTTCTTTATCCAGTGCTTTAGTCTTGAGATCCAAAATGTGTACTTTAGCTTCCAATAAATCACACTTATTTTCTAAATTTATTTCTTGAATGTCTTCATAAAATTAGAACAAATTTAGAAAATCGTTAAAAAAAATTATATATGTAAAAAACTTACTTTTAGCTTTAATTGAAGCGGCCAGCGCTTCATATTCTTTTTTGCGTTCATCAAAACGTTGTTGCAAATCCTTTTGCTTCTTTTTTAGATCTTGAACCTTAAGATGCGTTTGCATTTCCCGGGGTAAAAAGGCACGTTCGGAGACCTTTTTTACAAATTATATACTAAGTTAGATTATTTGTATACAATGTTAACTATATATCATATCATTAGTCTTACAACTAGAACAATTGAAATAATTGACATTGAAATGCATACATTCCTATTATATATTATTTAAAACAAATAGCAAATCACCTTTGTTGATAATAATTAGGGTTAAAAAATATATTTCGCGATTTTGAGCATTAGAAATGATACTATAAATTGTTATCATTAGATATCCATGTTAATGAATTAATAATGCAGATATACGTCAAAAATCGAATTAGTCATACAAAATTCAACGCAAATAAGTTTTATCAGTTTATCGTGTATAAATTCTCTTTTTAAAAAAAACATTGAAATAAAATTTGACTTAAATAACTTTTATAATTACCTAAATCGTTCTACCAAGTTTTATGACGATCGGCCAATATTTGGACATAGCTCCCGTAAAAAAGACCACAAAAAATATTATTTAAAATTTACGAATTATAGACCTAAAGCATGTTTTATGTTTGATATTGCTTGATATCTCATAAAAACCGTACAAAACATCGAACAACGGCCTTCGGAATTACGAAAAGGACATTTTAAATATAAATGTCAACAATAAGCCATAACTTTGTGATCGCATATTTATTATTAAAGATATAAAGTCTAAGTAATTTAGAGTGCTCAATGATTTCCTAAAAAATTATATTGATGTAAAAAAAATAGAAAAAATCCTGAGTTAATTTTTGCTCCAAATGTTTTTAATTTATTTCAATATCAACTTTTTGTGCCACCCTGTTTTTTTAAATTGTTTTGCAAATAGGTTTCCATTCCTAAAGAATATATTCTTACCGGCACAACACGTCCTTTGATTTTTTCCACTTTATGTATCAATATATTCTCCTTAACATCTTGTACTTCCTGTCGAGGACAAACACGACGCATCAAATTGCAAAAATAATCCCGTTGGCGAGATTTAAAAACACTACAAACAAAATTTGGGTGGTGGTTCATCACAATACATGTCAATCTAGTGGCGGAATTTATTTATTAACTTACGATTTTAAAGCATCTTCACTGGGTATTGCATCGGGGGGACAACCTAGTTTTGTAGCCCACACACGAAATGCTTCCATGTCATCTTCAATGGTCATTTTTTAGTCGAATTAACAAAATTTCTACAAATAAAGAAAACTAATGCAACACAAAATTAACCAATTGATTAATATTTTTGTTTTTGAAACATGGCCGCTAAATTATGAAAAAGTGCTGCCAAATTTATATTAAAAATAAAGTTACCAGACTCTTTAAAGTTGCCAGTTAGTTTGTTTTTAAACGAGATGTCGCTGCAAGCGTTTAATTAATTATATACAAAATTAACTATTTTATTAAACGCAGTGCGTTTACATTATCCGTTTTTTTATAAAACGATACATCTGATGTGTATTTTGCTTATATTTTGTTTTTTTACTTTTGATACTTAAGTAAATTAAATATGTATGAATTAATTGCATTGAGTCATAGAAAGAAGAAATTTAACATTAATTACAACTCAACTGACAGCTTATTGCTTAGCAATAATTGCTCAGGCATTCTATAAAGCAATCATTGCGCAATGGATTGCTACATATGGCAATTTGCCGTCTACACTCGCAAATTTCATTGACGCAATATAAATATTTCTACGTGGAGACCTGGTGTAAATAAGTAATGTTTAAAATAATCTGTCAAAAACAGAACAATAGAAATAATGTTAATAGTAATTAAGCAGACAAATCAAGAAATGAATAAAAACAGTTATAAAAATAAGAAATTACAAAAAAAAATTAGTAAAATATAATAATGTTATAACGTAAACTGTCAAATTTAATTAGTTTTTTAAATTGAGTATATTCTTTGTAGAATCAAAACAGAACAAAAGTAGTTCTGTTGAAGAGGATTAATTTTAATTTTTCGAATTTAAATATTTTTGTTCAGAAAAGTTAAAAAAACACATAAACAAAATTTTTCAATTAATTTTGAATATGAATAATCAGAATATTTGATTAATCAGGATTTAGACCCTTTTCATTTAGTTGCGAAAGTATATTGTGTTTGTAGATGTTGGGATAAGTAGAAGAAAATTTTGGAAGTTGTTTGGAAGACTTGCGCAATTTCATCGTCTAATCATAAATTGTATTAGATTTTCAAATATTACACATATTTTTTTGGTTTACGGACGGTTTTCATAAATTCCCTGAAAGAAATGTCAATAGTGAAACTGTATTGACTTACTATTGACACTGTCACCAGTACTAGTGACTTATTATACCCCAGACAATGCTATTTATTATAGATATTTAACATGTGAGTGTTTTATTGACTAAGTACTTCTTGGGGACCATATGTAGACATTGTAACCAGAGACTGGCTAGTACATTTTAGTAATTCTAGTCTACACTTTTGGTGCTTTTCTGAAGTAGGTGTCGATAATGACGTTGTGTTAAAAAAAAAAATTGAAAAAAAATGTTTTTCTTTTTTTCTCATCAAAGACAAGTATAAAAATGTAGATGCTACGTTGACAATGTCACCAAAAAGTCACCAAAATAGTCGACAAAACTTGTGATTTGTAGACAGTTGTCCCCATCAAAAAATACTTTCCATTGGTTTTCTTTTTTTTTATGGTGAATTGAACTTTATACAATCTTTGAAAAATTCAAATATTCAAAATATGTACTACATGTGATCTAAATAAGATCCAAAATTTAAGATCCATCAAAAAATACTTTCCATTGGTTTTCTTTTTTTATGGTGAATTGAACTTTATACAATCTTTGAAAAATTCAAATATTCAAAATATGTACTACATGTGATCTAAATAAGATCCAAAATTTAATTTGTGTATGCTATATTAAAATTAAGATAGCTTTTATAAAAATTGCAAAAAAAAATAGCTGAGATTAAAATGAGTGCACTCAATTTTTCGTTTAATATTTTTATAAACCATTTATGGTGTAAAAAAAATATTTTAGGAGTGGCAACACTGTTCAGCTAGATCAATTTGACAGCGCGCATTTTTTTACTACGCCAACAACTGTCAGACGTATTTTCCTCGAATTTTTTTTTTCATTCAAAATTTTCTTGCATTGCTTCAGAATTGAACATGAATTTTATGCTGCAATTTAGTGTAAAAATAAAATAAGTTGATTTAAATAAAGTGGAAAAACAAGTAAACATCATGAAAACAAATATGAATTATGTACAAAAATACTTCAGCAGACAACAGGGAATTTGTAAGTATTGCACAAAAACAGAAGAGTAAAAGTAAACAGAGGTTTTTGTTGGTAACTTTATTGAAAGAAGTTGAAGAAATGCGAGGGGGGCTTGCTAAAAATACAACAACAGTAAACATTTGGCGCTTTAAAAAAGTCATTTTGGCTCCAAAACTCCCCTTCTATGCAATAACTAGGCGGGAAATAATAGCGCCAATTGTTTTTGTTGATAAAAAAGGTTTTTTTTTCATAAATTTATACGATATTTATTAATTCTAAAAGTGCAGTGTAAAAAAAAGCTGATGTATCAAAATTTTTCTTTTTTAATTGTGTTGTTTATTTTTATTCATTTACAGCAAGTGACCTGAGTTATGATTTCGCTCTGAAACGTTTATGTGTGGCAAAAGAGGATAGTTGGCGTGGCATATTGCCATCAAATTACAGTTCAGACTTCAATCCGGAACCACCTATATTTGCAGCAAAATTTGCCAATTGTGAGGGTTATCGTCATATGTTGGCTATCGCCAACGAAGATGGCAAAATCGCCTTGCAAGACACCACACAACGCAACTATGAACCAGAGGA
This sequence comes from Calliphora vicina, assembly GCF_958450345.1. Classification (NCBI taxonomy): domain Eukaryota; kingdom Metazoa; phylum Arthropoda; class Insecta; order Diptera; family Calliphoridae; genus Calliphora; species Calliphora vicina. The sequence continues at coordinate 62,957,756 of NC_088784.1, forward strand.
AAAATCTTTGACGGCGCCCCAATGCCATTACAATGCCGTATTCGATTTGGAGTGGGCTCCGGGACAAATGCGCTTTGTATCGGCCTCTGGAGATCATACAGCACGTCTTTGGGAAGTAACAAATAGTGAAATCATAGGTGTGCGGCCATTTGTAGGCCATACTCGTTCTGTAAAAACGGCAGCTTTTCGTAAAAACGATTCATCAGTATTTGCCACCGGTGGTAGAGATGGAGCCATTATCATTTGGGATACAAGAGCAAATTTAAATGTAGACATGACTCCAAGAGCGGATAATTGTATATATAGTGGTCATGTTGGTGGCCCTGGTACGCCTGTGTCACAGAGAAAACGCTCACGTACACCGAAAATGCCACCAAACACAACATCGAGCAGTATAACCGGCTTAGCTTTTCAAGTAAGTGTATATTTATTTAGTTGGCCAAATTTAGTTACATTCTAAACTTCCATAAAACCTATGGTATGTTAGTGTTTCATCATTCCTGCAGTTTAAGGAAATTATAGATACAACTTTTCATACCAGGGGGGTTACCCTCTATTGCGATGCGAAAGCAATTTCGATGCGAAAGGTAAATGCGTTAAGAATACAATTTTGTACTCTGTATCGTCTACGCAAACGCTTTCGCAAAAAGAAGCAATACTGGCACCACAAAATAAACAATAGCGAAGAATGACAAAATTAAATGTCAAAACTTGTAAATAAAAACATTTTAAACTAATTTTTTGTGCGATGCGAAAACGCAATAAAGGGTACCAATTGTACCATTTTTCTTTCGCATCGCAATAGAGAGTAACCCCCCAGGAATTGAAATATTTAAACGATATTGGAAGGAAACAGAAATGTTTGACAACACATCGGACCTTACCCGAAATCCTGGAGAACATTATATATTATCGACATTTTTCATTTCGTCCCTATTGTCACATATTTTTATAACTAGCTATCAATCACATTTGGGAATAAAGTGTTTGACAGAAATGTTAGAAATAGGATAAATATCTCATTCAACCACTTCAATATTGCAATGAAACTTTAAGATTTTTATAAACATTTGCATGAAAAACTAAGTAGTCAATAGTTTAAAGATTAATTTATTTCAACTGTTATTTGAAATTTTTGTTAATGAAATTTATTCGCAAAAATTACCTAAAATATCGTTAAAAATAATGAAAACATTTCAACAGTATTGATCCGTTCGGTTCATTCCTGTCTAGTTCCATGGTTGTTATGATAGAAAAAATTAAACATATTTATATGAAATCACCAATCATTTAAAAAATCTTTATTTTAAATTTTTACAAAAATTATTTTTCTTACACTTTTAGGATGAAAACACTTTAATTTCCTGCGGAGCTGGTGATGGTATTATAAAAGTTTGGGATCTTAGACGTAACTATAGTTCCTACAAAAAGGAACCACATCCTAAACACAGTCTGCCATATGCCGGCTCATCCACCTTTAAAGGTTTCACAAATTTAATAGTAGATGATTCGGGCAGTCGTCTTTTTGCCAATTGCATGGATAATACCATCTACTGTTATAATTTACATTCATATTCACCAAAGCCTTTGGCACTTTATCGCGGCCTTTTAAATAGTACCTTTTATATAAAGTCTTGCCTTAGTCCGGATGGCAAATATCTACTGAGTGGCAGTTCAGACGAGAAAGCCTACATTTGGAACTTGGATTATCCGGATGAACCGCTGGTGGGTTTATCAGGACATACCGTGGAGGTGACTTGTGTTGCATGGGGCTCTACACACGATCGTCCAATTGTTACATGTAGTGATGATGCTAGGCACAAAATATGGCGTATAGGACCGGAGGAGTTGTTGCCCTCAGACATAACGGAAAACTATCGTGGCCAGGCGGAATATGTTAGAAAGTTTTCAAAACCAGCCCATCATACGGCATCTACGCATAAGTATAATCTTCGAGATTTGGAAAGTACTCCTAGATCTTTGAAGAGACTGGTGGAACAGAACGAAAGGACACCCAATACTGTGGAAAAAGTTTCAACCAAAAGAAGTTTCTTGGAAATGTTGGGTTGCACTTCCACAAATCAGGCTAATGAAGATAGTGGAGATATGGAAATACATGAACCTAAGAGACCAAAAACCTTGGAAACTCGGGGACGTAGACTATTCAGTCCTTGTCACTCAAGTGCCAGCGGCCCCTCTACAAGTTCGGCAGCCGGTTTTTCATCGAGAAGTATTTTTAAACAATTGTCGAGTATTCCAGAAGAACGTAATATTAGTATTAATGCGAACGCAACAAGTCCTTTAACACATCACCACGAAACTCTGCAGAACAACGATTCGAATCAAGAAAATAACCAAGAAACTGTAGTTCTGCAAACACCACCCTCCGGTGTTACGGCAAATATATCAAAAATGAATTTAAATACTAGCAGCAATACTCCTTCGCCATTGTCAGAAAGACGGCCAGGTTTAGAAATGAATCTCTCAGCAGCCTCTTTTACTTCTCCGCCCTCTACGAGTCTGCCGGCTGCTTACACACCCACACAGCAACCTTTCTCTCCCATGATCTTTTCACCTACTTCAAATTTACCTAATTATGTATTAGACGGAGAGGCGCCACATTTAGGCATCATGTCACCGAAACGTAAACTAAAAGATAAGGTCGATTGGCTGACAAAAATACGCAAACAAAAGCTAATGTCTTCGTGTCGAGGGACATCTTTGACAGAGAAAATGCAAGAACACCAGCCACATTCTCCAGCCATATACACAAATGAAGTTACAGGTGGTGGAACAGCTGGTGCAATGACACAAGTATCATCCCCTCGTTTACAAAGTCTTCGTCAGTCAGAGTGTAGCCCAAGATCTACAACACCACGCAGACGTCTGTCACAAAATCATTTGTCCTCGCCCTCATCATCTTCACATCATAATCACCAACCACGCACACCCACCTCAAGTCGAAGGAATAGTGAAACTACTCTTCTTCGTTTCTTTAGTGTTCAGTCTCAAAACTCCTCCTCGTCCAGACAACAGCACACATCCACATTATCTACGGCCGATGTGGGAGAAATGATGCCATTGTCTCCCAACACCATCAGTTCATCTCTCAATACCAATCCCTCATCATCTAGCAACAATATATCAAACCCAAATGCGCCTTCTTTACATCCAACGCCCACGTCGGCAACCACCTGCACTGAGTGATTTAGTTTTATAATACAAATTTGAGTTGTTAGTTGTTAGTTTTGTACTACTAAATTAATTTATTTTTTTACATTTATATTTTTTCACTACATCATTATTTTTATTTTGTTTTAACAAACGTTGTTGTCAATTCCAGATTTCGCGTTAATTTGCATTTTTTTACTTCTATAATTTATAAGTTTTTGTTTAGTTTTTCTTTTTATTAAAATATTATTTTTATTTGTAAATTATTTAGTTCTTAAGTTAATCATAACTGAATTTTTTTTTATTAAAACACTAGTTGTTAGTCTTTTTAAAATTCTTTACCTTTTTAAAAAGAATTTTAAGTTACTATAGTTTTTAAATCCAACAAATTGATAACCCATTTATTGTTCTCGAAAACAAAGTTGCCGCTTTTTCCCGCATTGGAAAAAATAGTTTAAAAATAATAAAGACTTATAAAATTATTTATAATTTAATAAAGTTAATGAGATTTATTATTTTTATAGGGAATTATGAATATTGAATTATGTTCTAAGTAGTGACTGGTAAATCGAATACGATTATAGTCGAAAATCGATTTTCAGGGTTTAAAAACGATTATTTCGTGATCGATTATATACTCCGATTTTTATGCTGAAATCGATTTTTGATAACGTTTAATCGAAATAGAAATAAAATTCCGGAATTTTTAGTATTGTCTACGTTTTTTGATTACATTAAAATTTGCAATATATTAATCTTCAGTTGACATCGGAAAATATTCACGAAATTTTTTCAAACTTAAGAAATTTTTATAAAAAGTGCTACAAAATTGTTTCCATAAAATTGTTGTTAAATGTTTGACGTTACGGTTTATAAAATGAGCACCTCAACATAAAGGACTTATAATACTCTTCCAAAATATGATTTTAATCCGTAATTATAGCGTATATGGGTCATTTGCTATAGTTCCCAAAAATGCAGGTCGATTATTAAAAAATCGATTATTGGGTTCGATTAATCGACTGTAAAAATCGAAATGAAAATGGTTGATCGAAAAGTCGAAAATCGATTATTAGCTTTTCATACCATTCACTAGTTCTAAGCTTCATCCAAAGTTTTTATTTTAGTATAGAGCCCAATCATGAATAAAAAATCCGCGGCATTTTTTTCCCTTTATCCCTTTTCCCTTTTTTCATGTTCAAATTCAGTGTTAAAAAATGGGAAAAAAACTCCCACGGATTTTTTACTCATGATTGACAGATAATGTAATTAATTTAAGAGAATGATTCAGTAGTTCGATCACAGAACCACGTTAGTAAATATATTCTGGGTCCTACAAGACGATCTAACTATGTCTGTTGAAAACACGATAGGGTCCAAACAAAAGGAGCTAGCTGGTTGAGATTTTCCACAAATACAAGCTGTTGGTACGGTTTGCTTGGTATTGAAAATGGTCAATATAGGTCTATGATTTCACCAAGTCCCCATACAAATGTCCCCCGGAATACTGTTTGAGCTGTCAAAAATATAGGCAAATCCTAATAAAACTTTGCACAAATTACTTCAAAGTACTCTGAATTTACACTATAAAGTATGGCGAAAATCGGTCATCATTTCTTCCTAGTCCCCATAAAAGGTCCCCCTCAGAAAATGATTTCAACATTAATAATTATCTTATAATAATTAATAATATATTCATGATAACCAAGTTTTATATCAACCTAGATCTTTCTACCAACTTTTTAAATGATCGGTCCATAATTGCCCCTACCCACCATATAACCCCTATATCAGAAAAATATTTTATTGTCACATATTAATAGGTATACAAGATTCGACAAAGCCGAGCATAGCTATCTTACTTCTGGTTAATTCAAATCTCCCAGGAAAAACGTTGTTAGTTCCAAAACTAGTTATAGAACTCATAAATATAGCAACTACTTATTCTATTTTGACGTCGGGACAAGTTCTATTGAATCGTCACGAAGCCAGTACCCCTCAATGAATTTTGCATGCAATTGTCACCCTCGGAAATAGTTCTACGAAAGGGCATTCATTTCTTGTGTTTATTGTAACCAAGTGTAATAAAATCAGAAGGTAAAAAAAATTACAAATAAATAAATATTGAAATAACAAAATAACATGATGCTTTTTACATCGTTTTATGTTTTGGTCTTATTTCTTGTAAAATCGTTTTTTTTTTTTTCATAAAATTTTTGTCATACTTTATTCGTCTTTTATTCTATTACATTTATGCATTTTGTTTTATAAATTTTAACAAATATAATTTGAATATTAATTTTAATGTTTCTTAGTCTTAGATTTGGCACTTGATATGGAACCATTAGCAGATGACTGTTTAGCTTCATTTAAATCTTGTTGTTTTCGTATGGCAGTACTTTGACTAAGAGTTTTGAACATATTGCGGGCCACACCATATAATAAAATCAAATGACTTAAATGTAAAACAACACTGGAGAAATCGGTACTGGGATATGTATTCCAACAGAATTCTATAAGACCCAATAAAAGATAACGCAATCCCAAACTGTAGTTGGTGGACCATGTCAAGTAAGGCAATGAGTGGTAATACCAAACATAGAATTGGTAGTGTAACGAACGAGCACATAAGACACCTATAAAGTTGCACAGGAAAAAGGGCAACAACGCCAATTGGGTGCATTGATCAAAGTGTACAGATACTTTTTCTGTTTCCGAGTGGGATTCCACAGACTTTTCAGGTTCTTGCTGTTTAATTGGTCCCTTACGGCCAGTTGATTGTTGCAAACCCTTTTCAAAACTATGTAGAAAAGCTTCTTGTTCAGCTGTTAGTTGTTCTTCATCCCCAACCACTTTTTTGGCTTCAACTGGTTTTTTCGTTTTCTTGATTTTGTCCTCCTTTAATTTCATATTTTGTTGGTCCAATTGAGGCTGGAATTGAGATTGCAACTGTCTAAGGCGTGTGTAATTTTTAAAAAATGTTATTGTTGGTTTGGCAAACACCATCAGCAGCAAAATATGCAGACATAGAAGAGCCAAATGGAAATATTTATTTTCAAAATAATCCGTGGCTAAAAATCTGTAGTTTACCGTCCATTTATGCTCGAATACACGTCCCAAATCAAAACTACCCTTTACATACTGCCACGGATAAGTCAATAAGAAGGGCAGACCCAATACTAATTGTAGTATGCCACAAACAGCCAACTGCACAATGGTCTTCACAAGACCCAAATTAATCAAGTAGAACAGTAAAAGTGCTGGCGCAAATAGTAGTATATTCATTTTGCATCCCACACCCAAACTGAAGCATACACTACCCCATGTCCAGCGACGGTCCAAAAATAGGTTGAGAGCAGCATATAGGAAGAGTATGGCCACAGGATCATTGAAGAGACGCAATACATAAATTGAATGTATGCGATACGATGTGAAGGCACTGATTACTAAAACATATGGAGGCACTTTGCGACTCTTGCTATAGAGACGTAATACAAGCCACATTTGCAGCAAGTATATTAAACCGAACACATATTGAGCTAAGCGTATATTTTGTCCATAAGATGTAAGGAAGTACAACGCTGAATAGATGTACACAAAGGCAGCAGGATAAACCAAAGGACCAGTGTCACCTAAAAGTATACATATAAAAACATGGATTAATACGAAAATTAGTTGATTTCATTTAAAAAAAATTTTATTGATTTTTAAATTTATCAAAGGTTTATAACAAAAATTTTGTATGGAAATTTTCTTTTATAAACCCTTTATAAAATTATAAATAACGTTTAATTTTGTATTTTTCTAGTAAAATTCGATTCATTTTAAAATCACTTATTAAACACAATTTAAATTTCTTATTTGTAACGGTTTAAATTCCTCTGCTCAAAATAGTTATTCGTTTGGTGTAGCAACGACCGCGTGTTATTGTGATTGTTTTTATTGACATTTAGTTTTTTTTTTGTTTTTATTTGCAAAGTGTTGCTAACCTTTCCTTATTGTAAGCCGCTAAATTTTAGCTAGAAAAATCTAGAAAATATATTACTCCATTTGTTTTTGGTTCAAGGTTAATCAATAATTAAATTATAAATATTTTTCTTAATATTAATTCATAAATAGGAAAAGGTAGGAAAAAAGCAATAATGGATACAAAATTGTTCGTCAGGCACTAAATAAATTATATTTATTAGATGTAAGATATGAAATACTTATGCATTAAACACATTGAAGACAGCAGGCTTCACGACTTCACGAACACAAATGCTGCTGGCTGAAGTTGCAGCCGTGCGGCAGCCGGTGAATTCTTTTAAAGACGACAGCTTCAAAGTAAACAGCTGATTTATAATTCAGTGATGTCACTTTAATTTTTTATTTTAATAAAAAATAACCGTACAAAATTCCAAAGTAATTAAACGTTAAACAATTATTTTGAGTAAATATATATATGTGGTAATAATTTATGTACCTGTTATTAATTCATTTCAATATGGTTATCAGAAACTTCTCTTAATTAAGTAAAAAAAAATATATTTTTTTAAGCACTAATTTGATTTACATTTTTTATTATATTAGCAACACTATTTCTGTTTTGAAGTTGACAAAAATAGAAATTAGCCTAATTGGGCAGCAGCAGCAAACGAAGTCGTGTCGTCGTGAAGTTGTGCTGTCGTCAAAAGAATCGTCTTCATATAAACGTGTGTATTCTATTTTTGACAGATTGAAGTCGGAAGCCTGCTGTCTTCAATGTGTTTAATGCATTATTGTTAATTTATTAAGTAATGAAAAATACGCAGACATTTATTTAGCAATTTGGATATATTAATCGCATTTAAATATTTATTTGATGTTACCTTTAAACCATTTATCTTCTTTATTTTGATAAGCTTTATGTTCTTGTTTAGTTTCGGTCCTTATTGTTTTTGACGGAATGCACTATAGGAAAATTCACTAACTTTTATGTCTAATTACCACCAAACAGCTGGCCTGATTTAAATGATTTGTTGGATTTTACAATTTAAATACGCAGAAGATTTAAATAACAGAAGATTATTTTTTTGTTTCTGATTTTTGAAAAAAGTTTTAATTTAGTAGAGGCATACTGCGTTTTAATCAAACAGCAGGCTGAATTTTAAAAGCCTTCAAACACTAACACTTATGCCTTTACAGATTCATATTTGATTAAAATATTCGTAGATGCTCTTCTCAATATTATCTAAAGTTTTCGGAACGATAACCTCCAACAATACAAAGCGGCTTCTTTGTCAGCTTCACTGAGTTTTTCTTGCCATATAGTAAAGAACTCTGAATTTGGCACGATAGAGAATTGATTTTTATAATATAAATTAATAAAACTTTAGGTGCCTAAAACGTTTGAACTAAGAAATTAACAGTAATAAAAATTATTAAATACAATCTGCTTCTTTTATAGATTGTTATATTTCCAGGAAACTTTTCCCCAGAAAATCGCTAAATTAACATCACTTATTGTGAAGCAGCATGGAAGTTACGGCATTTCATCAGCTGTGATTGTGATAGAATTTTGTGTGGAAAAGAATTGTGTGTAAAAAGCGAAAAATTTATGTAAAAATGATAACTTGTAATCGCATAAATTTGCACATTTTACGTAAAGTATCAATTAAAAGTGTAACACAACAGCCTCTGCTGGCAATCGAGAATATTGGAAACAGCAGACAAAACACAAAGTCCTGGACCAGCCTCAGTTTAACAAATGGAAATTTCTTATTGCAAAGACAGCTGGAGCAACAACAACAACACCAGACAAGTAAAATACAACGTAACTTTTATACCTCACAAAAATTAAATGCCAAGGATTACTATCAAACACTGGGAGTGGCTAAAAATGCCTCGGCTAAAGACATAAAAAAGGCCTACTATCAATTGGCTAAGAAGTATCACCCTGATACGAATAAGGACGATCCCGACGCCGGTCGCAAGTTTCAAGAGGTTTCTGAAGCCTATGAAGTCTTGAGTGATGACACAAAAAGACGGGAATATGATACATATGGCCAAACTTCAGAAAATATGGGTCGCCAGGGAGCAGGAGGTTTTGGCGGACATGGTCCTCAAGGATTTTCACAAAATTGGCAATTTAGATCGTCCATAGATCCAGAAGAATTATTCCGTAAAATATTTGGTGAAGGAAATTTCCGTTCCAATTCATTTGATGATTTTGCCGAGTCACAATATGGTTTTGGCCGCTCCCAAGAAATGGTAATGGATTTGACATTTGCCCAAGCTGCTAGAGGTGTCAATAAAGACATCAATGTGAATGTGGTGGACACCTGCAATAAATGCAATGGCAGCAAATGTGAACCGGGTACCAAACCAGGCAAATGTCAATATTGTAATGGCACAGGTATGGAAACCATATCGACTGGCCCCTTCGTCATGCGCTCCACATGCCGCTATTGCCAGGGCACACGGCAATACATTAAGTATCCTTGTGCCGAATGTGAGGGTAAGGGACAAACAGTGCAAAGAAGAAAAGTAACAGTACCAGTGCCGGCTGGCATTGAAAATGGACAAACTGTTCGCATGCAAGTGGGTAAAAAGGAACTATTCATTACGTTCCGTGTCGAGCCTAGTAAATACTTTAAACGTGAGGGTGCCGATGTTCATACCGATGCTACCATTTCCCTGTCACAGGCAGTCTTGGGAGGCTCAATACGTGTCGAAGGCGTCTATGAAGATCAATGGCTAAATATAGAACCGGGCACTTCATCACATCACAAAATTTTCCTCAGAGGCAAAGGTCTGAAGCGTGTAAATGCTCACGGCCACGGTGACCACTATGTAAATATTAAAATAGAAATTCCTAAAAAATTAACCAAAGAACAAAAAGAGTTATTACAACGTTATGCTGAATTAGAAACAAATACACCGGGTTCGATACATGGCTTGGCAAATCGACAAGATGGCAGCAAGAAAGCAACGTAAAGTATTATCAAAATGTTAAATTCGTCTCAAATCCTTTAAAATATAAATTCTAATTAATTTTCAATTTTATAAATTACAGTTCAAGCTCTTCACAAAATTCCACAAAAAGTGAAACCGAGTCACCATCTTCGTCAGCACAATCTTCTACAACACCGAAATCGTCTTCAAAAGAAGAGGAAGATAAAAAAGATAAAGATTCAGGCATGTTTTCGAAACTAAAATCCATGTTTAATTAATTAATCTTAATTAATTGGCTGTTTTTTAATTAGTAATTTTGTTTTGTTAAAATTTTGTGTATTTTATCCCCTTCCTCAACAGCTGTTAAGAATTTGCAAGAAGTTTGTAGAACAAATGCCTCCCAACTAAGTTCGATTTTTTTTTATAAAATGTTAATTTTATAAAAAAGTAAATAAATAAATAAAAGAACATGTTATGTTATAATTGTTAGTTATTTTACATTAAAAAAATAACAATAAATAGACAAAATGATAAAACAAATGGAGAATACTTATTTTATGTTTTATTCAAAAGCAACATGGTTGGCTACGATTCGAAATGTTCCGACGACTTCGTTTTGGATCTTCGCTCCACGAATCTGACTCGGCCAAAGATTCAATAAAAAAGCAATATTCGGATTTCCGAACCGTATATACCCATCAATATATGTGCAGTTTTTATAATACAAGCCAGTACCTTGAGGGGAAATTTTACATGAATTTTGTTTTGTTACAATGAAAAAACACATGTAAAATATCCACTCAAAGTATATACTCGATTGTATTATAAAAAACAGCACATTTTAATATTTTTATATAAAGATTAAAAACAATTTTACCAAATTTGCTCTAAAAATTTAAAATATGCTGTAAAAACTAATAAATGCAAAAATATACTCTTGAGGGCAAAATATGAAAAAATTTGTTCTACTTGATTCTTAAAAAGTTCTGAAACGGATAAATTATGCATCTCTCCATAGGACGTTCTGGAAAAAAATGCATTTGCATGGTTCCGGTTTCCCTGATGATATAATTAGGAAAATAGTGCAACATTGGCAAGAGTTGCAAATAAAACCAACATGTTGCTAGCTACATTTATGTTGTGATGCCAACTGAGAATATTAAAAGCACTATCATTAATTTGGAATATATATTCACTCCTAACTAAATTTTTTTATAAATAATCGGTGGGCCAAAACGCGTATAAACTGGCAATATATTCTAAATATTAGTATTTTCATGTATTTTTCGAATTAATGAAAACCCTAGTCTATTCAATGATTGTTCATTGGTTTTAGCTATATTTTTAATGACGGCACTTTAGCTAAATCCGAATCATGCTAATGTTAAAACAATGCATGTTTCACATAAAAATAACCAGTTCATTATCAGTGGCATTTACTACTTCTTTTGCAAAACTTTTTTTGTTGGGTATTTATAGAGAGTCGCGATGTACATTTGTTCGTTCAAATAGGTTTTTTGAAGCTACCAGATAACGTACGTATCCACATATAAATATATCACTCCTAGTCATGAGCAACCAGTTAAAACCAGTTCATAAATTATTACAAGATTATTTTATTAAGAAACCAAATACATATGAAGAGCCACAGAGCAAAAACATTTGCAATTTATGGGAAATTGAGTATTATTTATTTGGCCCTTTAAAAAAGTGCATGAATCTGAAATTTGTAACAAGTTGCTCACTTATCAATAGATACATCTAACTGCCATAAGTCACCACAATAAATGTAAAGGATGTTTGATATAAAACTATTTTTATATCGGAAAAAGAGCCTTTTGTTAAAAATGAAGTAAAAAAGTACATTTTGTTAAAACCAAAATTAAAAAGTACGTTTTTCATGAGTTTTTTTTAAACAATATTTTGAATGAATGTTTTAACCTGATCTAATATATAAACAAATTAGACATTTGAATTAAATATATTATTTTTCTCTTCTACGTTTTGTTAAACACCAATTTTTTTAGAACCCATTTACTTAGTAAAAAATTTTGCTAACTTTGTTTCTAGATTTCAACCCAAATATTATAAAAATACCAAAAAAAAACATTTTGTTAAAAATACGAAAAAGTACCTTTTGTACCAAATTTACCAAACTTTTTTTAATATTTATTTTCTGAGCACCGGCGATATGTTTATAATAATAAAACTTTGTTGCTGCAACAATTAAACCAACAATGTTCTATTTGTCAATCACATTTGACAACATTGTTGAATGAAAATAAACAAAAATAGAACAAGCTAAACAGCCTCGACACCAAATTAGGATAAAAATCAAAAACTATTGCACTGGACACATAACACATACCTTTTAGCAGAGCATAGTTGGTGGTGCCATTCAAGAATCCTTCACATTCCTGCATATACGCCTTCCAGTCAATTTCCGTATACGGAACACGATTTATAACCAGAACATTCAGAACCAATTCAGCCAACAGTATGAAGACGGTAACAATGGGCAAAGCAGCCGGATCGAATATAAGGTATTTAGCAAATTGAAAATTTACATATTTTCTATAAACTTTTTGCAGAAAATGTTCACCGTTAAAACGTTTATTGACGGCTGCACGAGCTACAGCAGCTGGAGGTTTTGTGGATGGAGGCGCCATAACTGCCCAACCGCGTTCTTTCGCCCACAGAACTTGTAAATAGGTAGCCGGCTACCTAAGTTGCGTAGATAGAAGTGGTGTGGCATTAAATGAAATCAGAAACAAAAACAACATAGTTGAAACATGTTGCTAGATAGACAGACAGCTGTTTTCATTTAGTAAACAATTGTCAGTGTGATGTATGTTCAGTGTTGTTGAAAAGGGTTACCAAACATATTTTTATGGTTTTGTTTTTTTTTGTGTGAAATAAATGTATTATATTCGTTAGTTTGTGTATCTAATAATTTGTTATTGGATTGCGTTCGTTTAATATTAAAAAATTGTGCATAAATCAAGGTAATCAGCTTTTATATTAATAATTTCAAGGTATATTTTGGATGAAGCTAAATTTGAAGATGCACATTAACTCCACCATTGTTGGAGTGCATGACTTGTTTTTGACCTATTTAGAAACTAAACCATTACAATTATTACAATTTCAATTGTTAAAACCAATTGTTGTTTTTGTATTCTTTTTAACTTAACGCATCAAATAAGTAGGCATAACGAAGATTCTCATTACCTACAAAAATTAAGCCTAAGTGGTTCCAAATTTTGGAAAATTTATAAAAAAAAAATTAAATCACGCGCCATTTTAAAGCTAAGATTTTGGTTTAAGAACTGCGATTATCTGTAAACTGTAATTATTTCTTCCGAACTTTATATTGAAACTATAGGGAACTTTATATCAAATCAATTACGATGTAATACTTACAATATTTAGTAACATTCTTTGTGGTGAATTTTATCTTGATATTTATAAGTGATAAACGATTTTCGGTAATGTCTGTATTATATAAAACTTATTTGTGTCTAAGTAATTATCAGGAGTGAGCCACATATTAGAACAATGATCCAATATGGTCGATCCTCACAACATTTCCTTGTGAGATTATGCAAATTTGTATCTCAATAACGACATTTGTAAGAGCTTTATGTACGTAAAACAGTTTCTTCTGAATATTTTTCAACTCGATTACAATATAGTATCCATTTTACATTTTTTTTAAATTAAAATATCTAGTCTTCAATATTACATGTGTTCTAAAGATTTTAATTGCAATATAAACGAACGGGTTTTCAAAGTATTTTTGAATTTATAAGATCAACCATTAGCTAAGACGTATAGTTCACTAATAAATTTAAGTTTTAAAAGAATTTATACAGATAAGTTTTTTTATACGACGGACTTGTTTTTTGTCTTCTAAATCTTCGAATTTAGAACTTTTTGAAGGGCCCCTCGATTTTAGGATAAAGTTTGTCAAAATCTCACTAGTTTATTGAATATTGAAAATTTCCAAATTGAAATTAAACTTTTATTTATGAATATTTTTTAATGAAATTTTACAGTTATATAGATTTTTCTATTGAAAATTGAAAAATAAAAACATGGAGAAAAACGGGAAATATTTGAACCCGCTGTTATCAAAAAACTGGAGTAAGGTGTTTTAATTTTCAAATGCGAATATCTCCTAAGTTGTAAGAGTTAACTCATAGCTACGACGAGGTTTTTTGTAGTTAAAGTATATTTCTTAATAAATATCCTTAAAGTCCTTGATTTTTTATGGTCATTTTGTTAAATTTTAACAAAATTGAATGAATTTATACGAGGAAACACTTAATTTTATTTCCAGAGTGAGTATATTAAATTGGATGCAACTTTTTCCACGATGTTTAATTACTATATACCTTAACTTGTGAATTTCATGTAGTTTACTCCCGGAGAAATATAAAAAAATCATGTATTGTTATAATAGAACTTATTACCCAGCGGAATTAAAATTATGTTTAGCAATTGCATAAATATCGTACATTATTCCAAATTTATAAAAACTTTATCCTAAAAATTTCCCTTTTTCAAGATAAAATGTAAAAATAATACTTTTTACTAATTTTTTCACATCACGAACAGAAATAACTAGTGTTTCAGTCAAATAATAAGTAGTTATCACTTACCTCCAATATTATTTGCTGCCTTACTAGATAAGAACCCATTTAACGTAATGGAATCACAATTGTAATCCTTTTTATGTTGTGACCGAATGTCAATAAAATCTAAATATTTTTAGTAGAAAAATTAGCTCCATATTAATATTTTCTTTTAATTTATCGAAGGTTTATGAGCATACAAAGTTTGTTTTATAAATGGTCTTTTTATAGAGTTGAAAAACTTCAAATTTAAATAAAACATTATTACCTAGATTGGCTGATGCGGCTAGCGAGTGCATGGTCTACCCTGGAGGTTAAATTTTCCAATTCATAAAAAAAATCGTTTATATAATCTTATGATTAATATCCCTTAATCATTCCATTAAAGAATTCATTATGAATTAGTTCATATGCTTATGCGTTTGACGTACTAAGGAAAGTCAAACATATTGATATTGAATTAATAATTCATTAATTGTAGAATTAATTTCTTATTGAATCATTCAAGTTATCATTAATTGAAATGCAGTAAAAAATAGCTTAACAAAATTTGTTGAATGATTAAATTCTTCTTAAATTCAAATCTATTACAAATAGGCTTTAGTATAACTCTATTTTCTATAGAAACTATTGCATTTTATAGAAAATCTCATTTTAAGCAGTGTGTTTGTGTTAGGGATGCCAAACGGGACTGGGTTTTACAAATCCCGGGATTCGGGATTTTAGAAATATAAATCCCGGGATCCCGGGATTTTTCGGGACCCCGGGATTTTTCGGGATCCCGGGATTTTTCGGGATTTCGGGATTTTTCGGGACTTCGGGATTTTAGTTAAACGTCAAAAACATTAAATTCAACAATAAAAACTATTGATTTCATTAATATATTTAAGTAAAAATATAACAAATCAAAAACTAATGCATTAAATTAAAATAAATGGTCCATGATTTCCCCTAGCTCCATACAATTGTCCCCCGGAGTACTGTTTGAGCAGTCATAAATATCTTGATTACACGGCAATCCTTATAAAATTTTGCACAAAATAAGTTGTAAGTACTCTGAAATTATACTGTAGAGTACTGCGGAAATCGGACTACATTTGCCCCTAGTCCCCTTCAGAAAATAACTTGTAAATTGTGTAAAAGCCTGTCAATGCAAGGGAGACGTGCTGCTCCCTGATTCAAGTGAAAAAATTTGGCTGCGTTTGGATTTGAAGCGAAATTAGTATTATAAATATGCTGAAATTTAGCTTTCTAAGTATTTTGGGTGCTTCAAAAATCTTCCTAAAATATCAAAAATCTCATATATTAGCTAAGACGTATAGTTCACTAATAAATTTAAGTTTTAAAAGAATTTATACAGATAAGTTTTTTTATACGACGGACTTGTTTTTTGTCTTCTAAATCTTCGAATTTAGAACTTTTTGAAGGGCCCCTCGATTTTAGGATAAAGTTTGTCAAAATCTCACTAGTTTATTGAATATTGAAAATTTCCAAATTGAAATTAAACTTTTATTTATGAATATTTTTTAATGAAATTTTACAGTTATATAGATTTTTCTATTGAAAATTGAAAAATAAAAACATGGAGAAAAACGGGAAATATTTGAACCCGCTGTTATCAAAAAACTGGAGTAAGGTGTTTTAATTTTCAAATGCGAATATCTCCTAAGTTGTAAGAGTTAACTCATAGCTACGACGAGGTTTTTTGTAGTTAAAGTATATTTCTTAATAAATATCCTTAAAGTCCTTGATTTTTTATGGTCATTTTGTTAAATTTTAACAAAATTGAATGAATTTATACGAGGAAACACTTAATTTTATTTCCAGAGTGAGTATATTAAATTGGATGCAACTTTTTCCACGATGTTTAATTACTATATACCTTAACTTGTGAATTTCATGTAGTTTACTCCCGGAGAAATATAAAAAAATCATGTATTGTTATAATAGAACTTATTACCCAGCGGAATTAAAATTATGTTTAGCAATTGCATAAATATCGTACATTATTCCAAATTTATAAAAACTTTATCCTAAAAATTTCCCTTTTTCAAGATAAAATGTAAAAATAATACTTTTTACTAATTTTTTCACATCACGAACAGAAATAACTAGTGTTTCAGTCAAATAATAAGTAGTTATCACTTACCTCCAATATTATTTGCTGCCTTACTAGATAAGAACCCATTTAACGTAATGGAATCACAATTGTAATCCTTTTTATGTTGTGACCGAATGTCAATAAAATCTAAATATTTTTAGTAGAAAAATTAGCTCCATATTAATATTTTCTTTTAATTTATCGAAGGTTTATGAGCATACAAAGTTTGTTTTATAAATGGTCTTTTTATAGAGTTGAAAAACTTCAAATTTAAATAAAACATTATTACCTAGATTGGCTGACGCGGCTAGCGAGTGCATGGTCTACCCTGGAGGTTAAATTTTCCAATTCATAAAAAAAATCGTTTATATAATCTTATGATTAATATCCCTTAATCATTCCATTAAAGAATTCATTATGAATTAGTTCATATGCTTATGCGTTTGACGTACTAAGGAAAGTCAAACATATTGATATTGAATTAATAATTCATTAATTGTAGAATTAATTTCTTATTGAATCATTCAAGTTATCATTAATTGAAATGCAGTAAAAAATAGCTTAACAAAATTTGTTGAATGATTAAATTCTTCTTAAATTCAAATCTATTACAAATAGGCTTTAGTATAACTCTATTTTCTATAGAAACTATTGCATTTTATAGAAAATCTCATTTTAAGCAGTGTGTTTGTGTTAGGGATGCCAAACGGGACTGGGTTTTACAAATCCCGGGATTCGGGATTTTAGAAATATAAATCCCGGGATCCCGGGATTTTTCGGGACCCCGGGATTTTTCGGGATCCCGGGATTTTTCGGGATTTCGGGATTTTTCGGGACTTCGGGATTTTAGTTAAACGTCAAAAACATTAAATTCAACAATAAAAACTATTGATTTCATTAATATATTTAAGTAAAAATATAACAAATCAAAAACTAATGCATTAAATTAAAATAAATGGTCCATGATTTCCCCTAGCTCCATACAATTGTCCCCCGGAGTACTGTTTGAGCAGTCATAAATATCTTGATTACACGGCAATCCTTATAAAATTTTGCACAAAATAAGTTGTAAGTACTCTGAAATTATACTGTAGAGTACTGCGGAAATCGGACTACATTTGCCCCTAGTCCCCTTCAGAAAATAACTTGTAAATTGTGTAAAAGCCTGTCAATGCAAGGGAGACGTGCTGCTCCCTGATTCAAGTGAAAAAATTTGGCTGCGTTTGGATTTGAAGCGAAATTAGTATTATAAATATGCTGAAATTTAGCTTTCTAAGTATTTTGGGTGCTTCAAAAATCTTCCTAAAATATCAAAAATCTCATATTTCGGGATTTGTTAATCCCGAAAAATCCCGGGATTCTTTTTCACAAATCCCGGGATTCGGGAAATCCCGATCCCGAAAAATCCCGGGATTTTCGGGATCGGGATTTCGGGATTGGCATCCCTAGTTTGTGTAGACAATTTTATATATAACGGTATTTTTGTAGTAGATTTGCACCATAGAACTACGCTAATATCAAAATAAGTAAACAATTAAATTTTAGTACTTTTTTTAAACCTACCGAGCAATATTTCAGTTGCCATCTCTGGTGTGAAACAACATCTCTCATGTGTACGAGAGAGTGAGAGAGATGTGTTTTTTTTAATAATATCGGTCACTTGTTATCAATTTTCTATCATTGAAAACACACTACCACCACTACTATTGAAATACATACACACATAAATACATACCGTGTTATCGTTATCAATTTGAGCAGATATTATTGTTGTAGTTGTTGTGATTTTCATTGTTTAGATTTGAATGCACCCTTTTTGTTATTGTTAAAATTTGTTTATAAATCAATAATGTTTTCATTTGTTTTGCTGATAAGATACAACGTCAATAATTTCAAATTTTTTTAGCACCGCCGTCTGTCTGTCAGTGTAAAAAAAGTGTTTTTTTTGGGCTATTGTGTTAGTAATGTAGCTAGCACACATATGTTTGCAAATGCATTTGTTGAAAATCTATTAGATTGAAAATAAACAAGGTGTTTTATATTAAAAATGTACATGTTAGTAACTGTTGTTGCTGTTGTTGATAACACCGCACAACAAAAGTCAAAAACAATTGTAAAACATGATACACACTTAATATAGTCATACTTGATTTTCAGTTTTCATCTCGTTATCCTTTTTTGCTTCAAAAGGACTTTAAATTTTCAAAGAAATTGAAATTTGAATTTCTTCTTTTCTTTAATTTATTTCATATACACATCTGCTCAAAATAATAGATACACCTAATTGGAAAAAATTTAAATGGCGGTAACATTGAAAATTTCCTCGCAAGCGTTAAGAATACATCATATTATTAAAATTTCTATCTGGAAATGTCATGTCAGTCAAAAATCTGGCAACTATTTGCTTTCATGTTGATTTTTAAAAACGAATTTATTTGAATTACAAAAAATTATTTGCTCATAAAAATAGATACACATCAGTAATTTGTAATTTGTTTATATACAATTTTTTTTTGTGCAATTTTTTGTTCCTATTTACGTGAAACAGTAAGTATAATTTAAATTTTAGCAACAATTTTATAAAAAATAGGACTCTTTTGAAGAAAATGGGACGAAATCATCATTGTACCGAAGATGAGAAAAAAATTGTTCAAACGATGAGAAATCAAGGAAAATCATTACGGGAAATAGCAAAGAGCATAGGAAGATCTTTACATTTTGTCCAAAATGCTTTATCTAAAAAACAAAAAAGAGAAACTCGCGGTAGACCAAAGAAAACCAGTCCAGAAACAGATAGGCGGATCGTCCTTATGGTTAAAAAAGACCCTTTCATATCATCGAAAGCTATTTCTGCGGAGCTATGTAACGAAATCAGTCCACAAACAGTTCGTCGTCGTCTTTTACAAGCTAAATTGCCGGGAAGAATTGCCAGAAAAGTGCCACTAATGCGCCAAAAAAATATCAAGACAAGATTAGAATTTGCTAAAGAGCACTTACAATGGTCCGGGTGTGAACGCGAAAAAAAAATGGAGAAATATTTTATGGAGCGACGAAACAAAAATAAATTTGTTTGGAAACGACTGCCAAAGAAATGTACGCCGACCAAAAGGAAAAGAATTCCACGTTAAATTTACAAAAAGACGGTAAAACATGGCGGGGGAAACATAATGGTTTGGGGTTGCTTTTCATGGAATGGTGTTGGTCCGATATTCCGAATAGAAGATACCATGAATGCTAGTGGGTATAGAGACATATTGGAAAACGTAATGCTTCCATATGCATCGGAAAATATGCCATTAATATGGACATTCCAGCAGGACAACGACCCAAAACATAGTTCAAGATTAGTTAAAAACTGGTTCTTGGAGAATAACGTACCTGTTTTAAGCTGGCCCAGCCAATCCCCTGATTTAAACCCAATAGAAAACTTGTGGAGTGAATTAAAGATAAGGCTTTCGAAGGAAGTTTTCAAAAATAAAGACGATTTATGGGAGAAAACGCAAAAAATATGGTACGAGATTCCATTGGAGAAGTGTCAGAACTTGATTCATCTCGTTATCCTTTTTTGCTACAAAAGGACTTTAAATTTTCAAAGAAATTGAAATTTGAATTTCTTCTTTTCTTTAATTTATTTCATATATGTAAAAAATGTCCTTCAAAACTTTAATATCCTTGAAAGTTTCCATGCCTTTGTCTGCAAAAATAAAATCTTTAGCTGTGTTACTACTAGCTAAATTTTTAAACAGAAATTTTTAATTTTCTTATTGAGAAAATTTGTATTAATTTATTTACTGTATTAATAACACTGTGCTAGTTGAAAAAACTGTCAAGCGGGGCACCCAGCGGCTTAAACTAATTCGGGTACGCTGAATTCAGTGATGCTAACCGTGTTTTTAGGTTAGCTCGTATTTTCGAGATATACCGTTATTTCGAAAATAGAGAGGTTGCGCAACATATATTCGCGTAACTCAAAAACGGTTTATTTTATTGAACAAACTGAAAAAACCGAAATTCCGCAACAAAATTACCTTTAAACAAATCTTGACATGTTTTTAATCTTCGCAGTTATTTTACAAATATAAATTTTTTTTTAGAAAATTTTCGAAATTTTTGGTTTTTAAAACGGCATTAAAAATTGGAAAATGCGTAGACGCTCTTAATTTTTAAATTCATATGCATATAACTTTGGAGTCAGTCACGATTTGTAAACAATTATTTTTTTGTTTGACATACATATACATTTGTAGTTAGTCCAATAAAAGAAAAAAGGAGCAAATCGGGAAATATTTGGACCCGCTGTTATCAAAAAACTGGAGTATGGTGGGTAAAAATGTTGATAATTTAATTTTCAAATGCGAATATCTCCTAAGCTGTAAGAGATAGTTGATATCCACATACTATATGTGTAAGCTTTTTGAAATCGGAACACAAACGAAGAAATAGGATCGTTTAAATTAGATTTAGATTTATTTCCTCTTTTTTTCTCTACCACTGTGCACTGCACGATGTAGCTACTTACCATGATAAAAATATAGAAGGTAGTTTCAATCAAATTTTTTTTTTCAAATAAGGTTTTTTGAAGTTTCCTTATTTTGTGAGCATTATAAAAAGCGTTGCCACATTCCTAAAAATCATTTTTATTTTAGAGAAATTTTTTACAAAAAATGTGTAATTTATAATTTAGTATTTAAATAAAAATATATTATGTATGTTGGAAGTTAATGTATTAACTGAAATATTGCTTTTAAGGAAATGGTCGGAGCACACCATTGGCTCTTTCGGCAAATCTTCTTCGCAAGTTTTACATACATCCAGCCACTGTTGTCGTTTGTTAGGTAATGTAGGGACTTTAAAAAAATTTACATTTGAATTTTTGCAAAAATATTTGGTATTTTCGCAGTTGGGGAAAATGCAACTCATGTTTGTTAAATCTTAAAATAATGTTCACAAATTAGTTTTGAAATATTTGAAAATAAAAATCTTACCTTTGATCCCAATTTGATAGTAAATATTTTTTATATTTTTTTAATATTTTTCAAATTAATGAAAATTATGTATTAATTTTTTACAAACTTTAAAGAATATATGGGAAAATTTTTAATTAATATGGTATTACTATTTTAACGAAAACGTCAAAATCCTTAAGCATGTCAGACGTAGAATTTTAAAAAATAAAGAGAGAATGAAACTACCTACTATTTTTCTACAATGCTACTTACTACGAGTTATGTATGTATTTTGATAAAATATTAGGGAATATTTGTATAATTTTTTGTGAATAAAATGAAAAGTTGTGGACAGATTTTATTTATTTAGAGCTTGTTTTATTTGGAACTTCGTTTTCTAAATGTGTAAAAAAAATTAAGAGCGTATATGCATTTTTCAATTTTTAATGCCGTTTTAAAAACCAAAAACTTCAAAATTTTTCTAAAAAATTATTTTTTTTGCCAAAAAAAAAATTATATTTCTAAAACGATTGCGAATATTATAAACATGTTAAGATTAGCTTGAAGGTAATTTCGTTGGGGAATTTTGGTTTTTTCAGTTTATTCAATAAACTAAACCGTTTTTGAGTTACGCGAATATATGTTGTGCAACCTCCTCCATTTTCGAAATAACGATATATCTCGAAAATACGAGCTAACCTAAAAAAACGGTTAGCACCACTGAATTCAGCGTACCCGAATTAGTTTAAGCCGCTGGGTGCCCCTCTTGACAGAAAAAAAAGTGTCAATTTCGTGCATAGTGTAATTTACGATTTTTAAAGTTTTATGAAAACTAACAAAAATATAGATATAAGGACCAAATTTAACCTTTCTCCTAAGCTGTAAAAGATAATTGATAGTAGATAGTGCTTGGAGAGGAGATTCTTTAAATGTAATTTTTGATATCGGAACCCCAACGAAGAAATACAAATTTAACATACCCGATGGGTCCGAACTGAAATCTTTAACTAGACAACACGGACTAAGCGTTTGGAACTTCGAATTTATATCCCTCTATTTTTATACCCTTCACCTTTGTGAGAAGGGTATATAAAAGTTTGTCATTCCGTTTGTAATTTCCACAATATAATTTGCCGACCCTATAAAGTATGTACATATGTATATATATATTCTGGATCCTTATAGATAGCGGAGTCGATTAAGCCATGTCCGTCTGTCTGATGAAATCAATTTTCTGAAGACCCCAGATATCTTCGGGCTCGAAATGTTCAATAATTCTGTCAGACATGCTTTCGAGAAGTTTCCTATTTAAAATCAGCAAAATCGGTCCACAAATGGCTGAGATATGAGGAAAAAACCAGGACAACCTCGATTTTTGACCTACATATATCTGGATTACTAAGTCATTAATGTAGACAATATGTATATCTAATGATAGATATTTTAAAGACCATTGCAACGACGTATATAAGACCATAGTAAGTTGGACCTACAATGGGTCAAAATCAGAAAAATATTTTTTAATCCAAATTTTTTTTTTCAAAAAAAAAAAAAAAAAATTTTTAAATTTAAAATAACAATTCGAAAAAAAAATTTTGCAAAAAATTAAAAAAAAATTTTTGTTTACCTAAAAATATTTAAAATTTGTATTTTGAAGTAAATTTGGTGAAGGATATATAAAATTAGGCACAGCCGAATATAGCTATCTTACTTGTTTTTCTAATTCATTGTCAAGCTGCATGAATACGCGACATGTACCGTTATGTTTTTATTCCAATATTATAATGAACTCTTAAACATGGTTTAAGATAAGAAATTGCATTGAAAATAAAGGAAATATGAAAGTTTGAAAACTGCTGGGATATATAATCCCAGTAGTCCCGAAAGGGTTTAGAATAGTCATAGGGTAACATAGAGGCGAGACGTAATTGTCAAAAATCTAAGTCTGTTGTCAAAAACCTAAGTCTTGCAACAACAAAATATATGTTAGTCAATAAATTTTGTTGTTGGATCAGACATATGATTTGTTGTATTTTTATTTGACAAATCAGAGTGTCTCGTCTCTATGTATAATTATCTATGAATCTAGTACTTATTTATAATGTCTGCAATATAAGTTGTTTAGAATAAATTATGGGAAAAGTTTAAGGATATTAAGGATATAATTTTTGAACGACATTTAGGACATAATTTGAACATCAATAATATTCTATTTCATTTGATACCCATATTCGGTGCACCATATAACAAAAATTAAGAATATTTATAACAAATATGAAAGGGCATAGAGGAGAACTAATATTGTTCAAATATTTCACGAAATAGGCTTTCCCAATATCTTAAACATATTTGTTTAAAGGAAAATTTAAATTTTTAAGCAGTCACACTTATTAGATCAAATATTTGAGCAATATGAACGTACCTTAACATACTCGTAACTACTTTTTCAGTGTTTAAATTCGTTATGAAGCATTTTTTTTTAAATTAGCACAACAAAAATGCCAAAAATGTCCTTTAAATTAATTAAATTAAACCTTGAAATGTAATCCATTAATATCCTTGCAAATCTCAAATAAGTTTTTCTATATAAGATATTAAAATTAACAATATTGTATGATATCTTTACTCTTAATATTTTTTTAGGATACGTTATGGAAAAATCTTAAGGATATTACAGGATAAAGATTAAAGCAAATAATTTTACCGAAATAGCAAAATCGTTGATGCACCATTTTTGAATAAAGGCATAGTGGGGTAAGTAAAAATATTATATTAAACAAGTAAGATAGAGCTATATTCGGCTGTGCCGAATTTTATATACCCTTCACCAAATTATACTTCAAAAATTTTAAATATTTTTACGTAAATTAATTTTTGTTTTCTGTTTTTGGAAAAAAAAATTGTCGATTTTTTTTTTTTTTAAATTTTTAAAAATTAAAAAAAACTTTTGGTGAAAAAAAAATTCGGGTTAAAAAATATTTTTTCCGATTTTGACCCATTGTAGGTCCAAATTACTATGGTCTTATATACGTCGTTGCAAAGGTCTTTGAAATATCTATCATTAGATATCCATATTGTCTATATTAATGACTTAGTAATCCAGATATAGGTCACAAATAGGTAAAAAATCGAGGTTGTCCCAGTTTTTTTATTTATATCTCAGCCATTTGTGGGCCGATTTTGTCGATTTTAAATAGCAACCGAGGCGGAAGAATTCCCGACATATTGATGTATGAATCGTGTATGTAAGTTATTTGGGGGCTACGGAAAGTTGATTTCAACATACAGACGGACAGATAGACAGACGGACATGGCTATATCGACTTCGCTATCTATAAGGATCCATAATATATATATATGTACATACTTTATAGGGTCGAAAGTGTCGGTTAAGCCGAGCTGCCGAATCATGATATATTAAGACCTTGTGAATTGACCAATTGTCTATATTAATGACTTATGTATATCTCAGCCATTTTATGAACGATTAATACATCTATATCCGGAGATATAGATGTATGAATCGTGTATGTAAGTTATTTGGGGGCTTCGATAAGTTGATTTCAAGAGACAGACAGACGGACATGGCTTAATCGACTCCGATATCTATTAGGATCCAGAATATATATACTTTATGGGGTCGGAAAATTATATTTTGGATATTACAAACGGAATGACAAACTTATATACCCTTCTCACGAAGGTAAAGGGTATAAAAATATGATACTTGAAATTTTAAAATCCTTTATGTACTTACTATAAATGGTGTGATAAAAGTGTTAAAAATGCCGTTGTATGGTGTAATAGATTGAAACATTAAACTAAGCTTTTCTCTACAAATGGAAAATAAATATTTTATATGTAGTATGATTTAGTTATAATGTGCTAAATTTCCAATTTAACTATTGATAAATTCACTGAAATTTATTGTTGGAGGATAAGCTAGTATGTGCATTTCACTGGTTGCTTTATAGTGGCGTGAAAGTATTGAATGGATCTAATTGACAAGGTTTTGATGGAATTGGTTCATAAACAAGTTTTATATGAACCTAAATATTTCTACCAAATTTTGTGAGGATTGGTACACAACTCATTAAGCCAATACAACCAGAAATGTCTTCCAGTTCATCGTAGAATTGTATGCTCAGCCATCTAATTCTATGATATTGTTACGAATTTGCAATTAGTAAGCAGTATGTACGAGTAGTATGTGGTTTTTGATGTTACTGAGTTCATGTTAGATCATTCAAATCTCTACATCGTTTTGCTTTTTAAAGAATCACGAATAGAATTGACATTTATCCCTGGGTAGTCAATTTTAATCCTACAAAATACTCCAGTTCTGCATTTTATTTCTTTAGATTCTTAAAATTTTACATTTGATTCTTTGTCTCCTATAAATAGTTCATCTATTCCGACGTACAAACATACATATAGACATATGTAGATAATTATGTACATATGTATGTATGAATGTATGTATGCCTTTCTATGCTATAAGTACAATTGCAAGTTATTATAAATCCCACAATTCCATGGCATAGTTCAACATGGTCTGCGTCTACGATGTGATTGTATCGTTATCATGGTTCGCCGTCAATGATGCAGAGCTCACTCGCATAAAAACAACCAAAACGAGCAGCTACAGTACATATTCGTATGTACATATTTTATTTTTCATTATACCAGTGCGATACGAGGGCCATCTGAAAAGAACTTTTAGAGATGTTGAATGTAGTTTTGTTTTTCTGAGGGAGTTAGGTGACATATATGTTGTGTTTGAGCAAGAAGATCTAGAAAGGTGAATATTTTACGAACCTGTTGAAACATTTTAACGACGATTTGTGAGAAATCATTCTATTTGCTAATTAAAACTTACCAAAGCACAAACAATTTGTGAACGTGATGAATATTTTCTGGAGTACAACATATGTGGGAGTGTTGGTTCAATCCTAGATCGATTGCCATATATATAAATCTTCTGACATCTGTAAGGTTTGTGTTATATATAATAAGCTTTGGGAAATTATGGATCGACCCTCACAAAATTAAATAATTTATTTGGGTGCTGTGTGTTGAATTTTATTATGATACCAATATTTTTTAGAAAAGTAATTTTCAGACAATCACCTTATATGATGAGTGCGATCTTTAATTATGGACTAGGATTCCTAGTTTTCCGGACTTTTTCCCTTCCCGGGAGGAAATTAAAAATGCTTTTGAATCCCGGGAATTTTTTATACTTTATAAACTCAAACAAATGTTTTTCTTGTTTGCTATCGCCCCGCGAAAACAACTCTTATTTCAAAAAAACGTACTGATCGTATATAATTTGACAAAAACATTAAAGAGACTGAACTGGAATAGTGTTCTCTTTTCGAATGTCTCCAAATACAATATAAGACGCAGTGATGAGAGAACATTTATAAGACGGCCGAAGGCAAAGATACTGGACCCCAAGGAATGGGTCCAATACATATCCTAAGATATACTAACACTGGTATCCAGACACTGAGAAAAATATGCCGCTAGTTTGGGGATTCCAGCACGACTATAATCCCAAACACATTTCTAGAATTGTTACCGAGTGGTTACAATCCAATGAGGTGCGTGTTTTGAAGTGGAAATTGTATATCGCAAAAAACGGACTCACCTAAGCTTTTATTGTTTTGTCAATACCTTAGTAATAAATATTTTTTAGTTTCCATTGCACCACCACATCACTATATATACCAGATCCTTATAGATAGCAGATAACCTACAGATATAGTCATGAGAATTTTTGTATTTTAAAATCAGCACAGAAATGGCTTAAAACAGAAAGCTTAACCTCACGAAAACATTTATTTTTCACCCAAAACATACAACAAATTAACTTTTGGAAGCTCTCAGAAAACGCTGCAATCTGCCAGAAATTCATTTAGAGTTGTCTAATACATATAAGCGAAACATGTTTATCGGTTCTAGTGTAATTTTCTCTACTCTTTCATGTTTTCAATTGCTTTGTAAATAGACTATTTTAAGACTGTCCTCGTATATTACTTGTAGTAAAAAATAAAGAAAAACAGCAGCACCACCCAGCAGTTTTACAAGTAGTCAATGTATCCCTTAGAGGCAGTAATTGTCTCTAATGTCTGATCAATGGCTGACTCCTATTTATATATTTTGGGACATTTGACATGTATGTGCTCTTTGTAGTACAGAAAGAAGTTAATTGTTTACTTTATACATCCCAGGTTATCTAGAGTGAAGACAATTGTCACTTAACTGTTGACGTAGTTTACTCGTACAAGTGTTTTGTAAGATCAATTAATATCAAATAAAATTAAATTAAATATTGATTTTAAATCATAAAAAAATAAGTTTTTGAAATAAATTAAATAAGAATTCAAATCTGTTTTTAGTGGTGCACTTTAGAAAGTAGTTATTTTACCCACCAGTAGTTAGTTATATATTGAAGAGTATTCGCATGACAACTTGGATTGCCTAGGAGATGTCTTTTTAACTGACTATTTGAGGTCAATTAGCTTCCGGTTAGCACCCTAGTTACATTGTCAGTCAAATTTATAGCACTTACGGCCATTTTCACAATGTACAATTATTTCATTTTAACCGGAAAATTAACTAACTGTCGGTTTGTTTAACGGGGACCATTTAACCAACGGTTACCGATTTACGTTTCACCATCATTTGATTACTTAACCAAAGCATTCAGTAGAAAGTATGGCAATAATGCATACATTTGTTTACGAAAAATAGTGTAATGAAAGATTGAAATATAAAAAATTGTCTATAATAAAAAAACGTATAAAACTCAAAAATATTAAGGTACCTAACTGTAAAATTTACAGAACAAACTGAACAACAATTACTGAAAACCAACAAGGAAAAGTGCACATTTGTTGTTTGGTTTGTAAGTGCAATATCCGGGTGCAAAAATTACTTTTCTTCACTTTACACTTTTAAAAATTATAAATATTACAAAAATATAAATGTTTTTCCATGTTATTTTATTATATTTCTTACAATTAAGATGCTAACCGGCGAAATTTATTCGGTTATATTTAACAGCAACTTTGTTGTTAAATAGTGTCAGTTAAGAATTAATCGTATATTGTGAAAATGGCCGTTAAAGCAATTAACATGGGAAATATTTTTATTTTTTGTAATTTTTATTAAATAAAATATAAAATCTTTAATTAATCCCCATTTACTTTATAAGTAAACTTTTCTCTAAGAAATATTAACCTTTCAATTAGTCATAACGGTATTTTGGAAAAATACACAGATTTTATGCAGTCAAAATAATATTACCATCGTGTAAAAATATAGAATATTTGTGTGTCCTTTTATCCTCTTAAAATTGTAATTTGAATCTATTTACTCATCGAATTGAGCAAAATTAAAATCTATTTTCATATGTTTTTATTGACCAGGTGTATAGAAACAATGAATTTAGAACAAAAATATTTATAGATATTAATAAATGGTATTAAAAGACATTGCGTTCCAATAGAAATTTAAAGTTTATGTTAGGAAACTGCAATATCTCATTTAATCATAATACTCTTGGCCCATTGTTTCGAAAATCAGGATCTTGTGTTCTCGACGATTCTCAAAAACGACCTTCAAGTGATCCAGCTGACCATACAAACTACAACTTCGGGACAGTTATCCAGCAGTTAAGCAAGTAGTCAAAGTATCCTTTAAGGTATGGTCACACATGACAAATATTTGATGAAAGAGACGTAACCACTAAATAAAATACATTTGAATTATTTAATTTATTTTAAAAACTTATTTTACTTAGGATGATTCAAAACAAAAAATTTAGTTTCATTTAATTTGATGCTGTTTGATCTTACAAAACACTTGTAAGAGTAAACACATCAAACAAATTTGTGCTAAAAAAAGTGGATACGCTTTTTTGAGCAAATATTTGCCATGTGTGACCCTCCCTACCTTTATAGGCAGTAATTGTCACTAATGTGTGATTTGGGTTATTTGGCACGTAGTGTAGAGATAAGTAACTTGGTTACTTTATACATACCATGTGATCTAGTGTGAAGTCAATCGCCAGTTCAGTGTCTCTAAGTAATCTAGAGTGTAGTCACTTTAAACATATATTATGTGAAACCATTTGTCATGTACAGTGTATTTTGTTTTTACTTAAGTATACTGACATCCCGTGTAAACTAATGTGGAGTCAATTGTCACTTTAGTGTCTTTAAGTAACCTAGAGTTATGATTTATAAAGTAGTTATTTTACCCATTAGGTGTTGATAGTTGTCGTAGGAAGGAATTAACTGACAATTTGAAGTCAATTTGCATCCGAACATGTTAAAATAACTAGTTATGTAACTGATGTAGTAACCACTTATGTAGCTAGTAAGGTAACTGACTCTATGTAACTGCTAGGGGAATCCAACTTTGGACCAGCAATCAGACAGTCTCATTGTAATCAAAAAGGGTCTGGAATGCATTTATGTATCTAGTTGTCACCCTAACCATTAACACGAAGTCTGGTTATGTTATAACTAATAGTTACACTGACAGTTTTCATACAAAAATAATTTTAACCCACAGTATAACTATTAGTTAACGCATAACCAGGCTTCGTGTTAGTGGGGGTAAGTGGTAAAATCACTAGTTCGGGACAGTCGCCAAGAACTGCTGGACTTTGGAAACAACACACACGCACACTCACATATCAAGTAGCAACGAAGATTTAACGAATATCAGTACAACAGTACAAACCATAATAATAACAACAAACGAATAAGTAAAAACACTCACTGAACGAACACCGAGTTGAACTGAACAGACTTGAATGGTTGTTGTTTTTTTATTTCATTTATTATTATTTTGATTACAGTTGTTGTTGTCGCATATGGAGAGGCCTGTATGAAAAATAAGAAAACAAACTACAAAAAATAAAAAAAAAAAATATAAAATTGTATATACACAACAACAGTTCAGTTGAAGTTTGGTTACGGTCGGTTGTGGAACGTGGTATATGTGCGTTACGTTTTCGTTTTTTTTTTGAAATTTTTGATTTTCGTTTTATTTTCTAATACCTATAATTTTGTTTTGAAATGAATTTATTTGAACAAATTAAATAAAAATCTAATTTTGCCAAATAAATAACAACAATTGAATGTAGGATATTGTTGTTTTAATAAAATTATTTACTTTTATTGGTGCTTGTTGAATATATAAAAAAGAAATAACAAAATATAAGATTTGATTTAAATTTTGAAATAAAATCTGACGAATTATGATATGAAGTATAAAATTAGATCCGTGTTGTTTAAAAAAGAATTAAAATTTTTGAATTTAATCTTGTTTTGTTTACGGTTAAAGTGATTTTCAAAAAAAAAGAAAAATATTATATACCTATGTGTTGTGTTTATTTGATATTTATTTTATTTGTTTACCAAAAAAATAAAAGCCTAAAAAATATATAAAATAATAGTGAAAAATAAAAACTGAAAATTTGTTTTGGTTGCTTGTTGTTTAATTTAAACTCTGTTAAGGTTGTTTTTGATGATGGAATATTTTGCTTTTTTCTTTTATTTTTTGGTAAACAATTCATAAATCCCAACAAAAATATGGAAATTTTTATTTTACTGTGGCTATTTTCGTAACTGCTTGAGTTTTTGGGTGAAAAGATAAGCAAAAACTTTTATTCACATAAAAACATAAAAAAACGTTTTATCGAAAAAAAAATGTTAAAAGAAAAACTACATAAATCTTTATAACTGAAGAATAACCAGCAAATGTTAACAAATATCTAAATTTATCAAAAATCTATTAAAATCTTTAAAACCCATTCATTGCTTTAAAAAAAATCAACAAATCCAGAAAAAAATTAAAATTTTAAATTACTAAAATAAATTATTTTAATTTATGTGTATGCCGGCTTTAATTTTTTTTTATTTAGTATTAATAAATATCAGACATCATGTATGAAAACAACATTAACAGTAATAAATACAACAACCACAAACAAAACATGACAAAAAAAAGAAACAAACTTCTTGTCAAAATAGAGCAGAGGTCTGTCTGTCCGTCTGTCATTTATTCAATCAGCTACAATATTTTGTTTTTTTTTTTGGAATAACATCTTGTTGTTTTCGTTTCGTTTCAAAACAAATGTAATTAGAGCTGCCAGATTTTAAAGGATTTGTTTAATAGATTTTTTGGTTTATCATTATTAGAAACATTTTTAGTATGTATAAGCCAGTCAATATTAGGCTGTTTCAAATCTTATATTAAATTAAAGCTTAATATTTTGCCTATAAACTAACTTTATCTAAAATACTTAAAAATGTAGGTTTAAAAAAAATTTCCCCGAAATTGGCGGATTGTTGATCCAAAATTCAAAGTTGAATTATATTTTGACGAACCTCTTTACATTTGATATGTATTTATAATGCATATGTAACGAACATAGTATCCGAGCCTATAAATAATTTGTATTTTTACTTGCAATTATAGACATTATTTGAATGTGATACAGTGGTGGTTCGCAGTCTAATTCATGGATTTTTGCCATGGAAACTGCATATGTTTGTACCGTTTTGTACACTCGCTAGTGAGCAAACGTGGCAGCTATCTTGCGGAAAGCTTCCTCATACCCAAGTAAGCCATGTGAGATGCCTATAGATTCCAAAATCTCTGGCACTTTCAATCTCCGATCGGCCAACACCATATCGTGATTTTTTTTGTTCAATTGTTTCGGGTGTAAAGACCTCAACTGGACATATATTTCCATCGACATCTTCCGTGCTTGTACGGCCACAACGAAATTCAGTAAACCAATTGAATTGATGGTGCAGAGTTCCGATACTATATATCAAGCTTAGGACCGTTTTCTTAATGTATCGACAAACTGCGTGTTACTAAATGTCGACATAAATTTATTAGGCCGATAAACTGTCCGTTAACAATTTTGGTTTTCTCAATATACCGACAAAAAACATTTTCATATGGCAATACCTCTCAAAATAGATGTGAAAGTTGGGAACAACATGTTTACATAAATCAGCTGTTTAATGTGGCCATTGACAGCCGGAATCTTTTGAAAAATTCATTATCCTGCATGTCTGCCAGGTAGCTAGGCCTGGCATGATAAACTCTTTTAGCATTCACTTGGAACTCATGTTCTTCGAGTTCATCTATTTAATTTCGTTTACAAAAACACAAACACATAAAAACTATGAACAGCAGTCAGCTGATTGAATTTATCTGTACGATAAATAAATAATTGGCAGATGCGGTCGGGTTAGGTTTGCGACAGAATTTCTTTAATCTGCAGTTTTTCGTTGGGAAAAAAGATAATCACCTAATTACAAAACGGCCCTTAGACTTTATTTGAGTTATGGGTTTTTCCCGCAAAAAAGAATGCTTAATTAGCAGACGAAATTTACTTTTTTTCAATTTCTCCTCAAGTCACGAGGTATGGTCTGTTCACTGCGCTGCATCTGATGCAAATGTCTTGAGTTCTAAAAGGCAACCGTCGAACAGATGATGCGCAAAAAAACATCAAACAATCCTCACAAAAATGGCTGATGCATCGTCTGCAAATCATGATTTTAGGCCCGTAGTCTGTATCAATGGCTGTCAAATACAGTTTGTTCAAATTTTGACAGGAGTCTGACAGATGCCTGTTGACAGGAGCAGTGTTGTCCTTTCAGTTAAGAGACGGGAGATTCAAAAAACAGCGGTCTTATCAACCCATCCTTGTAAGAACTGGACCCATAGCATGCCATGAAAAGCAGCCTTACACCATAATATTGCCATCGCCAAACTTGACTATATTTTTTGTGTACTCTTTCCCTTTGAACGTCTAACAAATGTTCTCCCATCACTTCCTTTCAAATTGTATTTGGATTCATCCGAAAAGGTAACAGTATTTCTGTCTCGGCCAGTTTAAACGATCTTTGGCAAAATGTGAACAAACAGTAAGGTTTTTTAGAATCAAAAGTTAATTACGCGGAGTGATAACAACCACCAGCAGCCATATTTACTCTGTGGTAATTCTATTACAAATTTGCAATTTTAGATTATTCATTTCTTAAATTCTCTTAGAGTAGTTTTACGAGGACTTTCTACATACTTTCTATATTTGCGGAATATAGTCACTCACTTTATACAAATTTCCACTAGAACCGAGTTAACGCACTTTTTAAAAACAGGCCATTTATGGACCGATATTTGATATTGGGAAAGCCTATTTATATACATTATACGGTCGCAATCTGGAAATTTTTATTTTAATTCCGACATCGAATGCAAAACAGCGAAACGAAATTTAATACTATTTGTTTGGAATGAAAAGAAAATCATCAACTTTTATCTTTAATCTGGTAACTCAAGTTTTTGCGTAATTAAAGAGATTGACAGAATCTAAAATGAAAATGATGCGGATACATCAGAATTTGAAATATTTAAATTTGTATCAACTAAAATAGATAACATGAACAGAGTAAACAACAAATAAATTCAGTCAAATAAATAATATGCTCTTGAATTATGATTTCAAGAAAATTATTTTTTTTTTTTTAAAATATCAAAATTTTCATTACTCACTCACTATCTGCAAACATAAACTGTGAACTAATAAAATATAATAAATTTTCATTTAAAAGTGTTGACAAATTTATGCAAATAAATAAAAATATCTATCTTTCTTCTAGACTATTTGTAGTGATATGTATGTTCGTTCAGTGTTCTAATTTTCATAAACAAATATAATAAATTTTGATTATTTATTATAAATTAGAAAAAATTTAGATTTATCTAAATTATAGAAACCCATACTTTTAACAAACTAAATATTGAAATGCCATACGGTTTAGCTGTCATTAAATCAATACAACTTAAAACAAATTCTGGGTGGTAAGTTTATTTACAAACTTTTTTATTTCTTTAACTTATATTTTGATTATTGTAGCTCTTCATATTAATATATTATTAATAAAAATAATTAATTTTAAGAACTAGATACAATTTTAAGTCTAGTGTATGTTTTTATACCCACCACTAAAAATATGGGGAGTATATTGAGTTCGTCATTCCGTTTTTAACATATCAAAATATTGGTCGTGTAACCAAAAATTATATATATTCTAGGTCCGTATAATATTCTAAGTAGATCTAGCTATGTCCGTCTGTCTGTTGTTGGCACGAAAGGGCCTCGAGGATGAAATTTTATCGAAATTTGAAAATGGCTAAATCGGTCAAGTAGTACCAGAGTTATATATAAATTTCATATTCTTCTAAAGTACATGAAATAAACATAATTTTTTGCTCTATTTTGCTATATGGCTCTATGGCAAATAAATGCCTATATAATAGCATTATCCATACAAAATTCAGTAAAAGTGAGCTATATGTACGGTTTTTAATTTCCCGACCTTTTTTGATTCCCGGGAATCGGGAAATTTTTTTCTACATTCCCGGGTACCCGGCTATTCCCGAAATATATAATGATACTGTAAATTAGGAATATTATAGCCAAAAAACTTAGTGTTATAATTATTAAATATCAGAGCTTCGAACTAATTAATAAAATTTGAGCTTAATTCACTAAAATCTTAATCCGTAATTAAAGAATGTCAGCCTTTCATTCCATAAATCCATTCCTAATATTTAATTTTTTAGATTAATTCCAAAGCCTTTGTTTAAACTGAATTAATTTTAAAGTTAATTAATAACAGAATTTATTCAAACTTTGAATGATTAAATTTTTGTTAAATCAAATCATTTACAAAATTAATTGAAAAAATTGTCTTAAGCTACGTTTCCGCATACACCGTAATCGGCACCGAAAACGATATTCCATACATTTGTTCGTTTCAGAAATCTGCAACGAAAATTGGGAACGAAACGGCCACGATCAGTAACGAAAACCTGTCATATAGGGCCGGAACGAAAACAACTTCAAGTAGGTTGTTTTCGGTGCTGTAGGAACGAAATTATTTTAATTATTTAAAATTTAAAGAAAATCAAAATGAAAGAAAAAAATTAATTTTCTTTATTTTCTACTGTTTTATGCCGCAACGCACCCAACTAAAACGAAAACAATTCAGAAACGAGACTGTGAAGAACACCTACGTTTTTCAGTTTCAGTTTTCGTTATCGGCGCCCATTACGGTGTATGCGGAAACCAACATTTAAGCCTTTTTGTACTAGATTTGAATTGAAGAAAAATTTTATAATTTAATAAATTTTTGAAGCTATTTTGTTATGGATTTGAAGAAGAAATTTAAAGAAATTAGAATGATTCAATAAGAAATAAATTCTACATATAAATAATGAATTCACTTTTTAAATTTTCATACGAAAAACCCCAAATAAATAATAATAATAAGCGATCTATTATTGCCGAGATATAAGCAAAAAACTGTAAAAAACGTTTCACTGTTTTTTGGTGAAAAAATAGAGTTCTAACTTGTTTTCTATGTATTTTCGTCAGGTAGTAAAATAATGGCAAAATTCCCGGGAAATTTGTACCGGGATTTCCCGGGATATAAACCTTAGCTATATGTAAAAAGAAATCACAAAACGGAATTTTATTTAAATACGCATAAATATCTTATAAATATCGTTATCACGTGAAAGTTTGGCATAAATAATACTCCTATATGGGCAATTCCATATCATCGTACATGACATTTGTACGCCTATAGAGTGGAATAGATTTTGCAAAAATACGAGTATCTGAAAAATAATTTGGTCTTTATGTTCCATTCAGATGGTACTATATTTGAAAATAAAAAAAAGTTCTTTTGAAACATTGTTGTCCAAAATATCGAGCGAAATAAGAGTATATCGTACGTGACATAAAACGGAAGTCATTTTGAAGTACATGTGGTAAAATGGAAAATTTTCGAATTGTGAGAGGCGTTATGTTTTCTTTTAATTTCTTACACTAAACGAAATATTTTTCCTTTACAAGACGTCATATTTAAATAAAAACAATATTTGGAAGATTTTATAATAAATATAATTTAATATCGTACGTGACATACTGTACGTGACAGATTTTTCTCTTATAATAAAACAGTATACATATATTCAGTAAATATACATATGTATACAAAAACTAAAAAAGTGAATAGAAAATACACATTCGGTTTCAATAATCAATTTTATAATAGGAAATAAACAATCAGATTCAAATTCATTTCATACTACAAGCTAATTCGGAACTTAGTTTTAAACGAAGTGGTCTGCTATTAGTCATATTGTCATAATGTCCTAATATATTATAATTGTTGTTGTTGTGTTTTAAACAAAAAAGTATTATTTTATGACAAAACAATAAACATAGTTCAAATAGTGTTATTAGTTTAGAACTTTTTTGTTTGAAACACAACAAAAATTTGTTAAACTATCAGAAAAAAAGGACATTATGATAATATGAATAAATAGTAGATCATGTGAATCCCCCAAATATTTATTTATTGTATAACAATATTCTTCACATTTCTTATTCTGGTATGAGTTTAAAAATAATTCTATCATTATATTGAAAAAGTAAATTAGACATTTGGCAGACTGGATAATTTGTCTGTTAAGTCTTCACCTAACATTGTCTAATTTGCAATTATAGTTCACGATAACTGTTTATGTTATTAATTGAGATATTTTGTAAATGACCGTTAAACATTTTAATATGATTTAGCTAAAATATTTATTGATTTTATATGACTGCTCACATAATCATTTTTAAATTGTGTCCAATTTTTTAACAGTTTGATTAATAGTCAAATTATATTATGTCCAATCTATCTATTAATTTTACTGGGATATTAACAAACTATTGATTTGATTAATGAGCACTAATTAACCATCATAATATAATTTATCAGAAACAAACACTTGAGATAGAAAATATGGCAACACTACTACCTCTATTTGTTTGCGAAAGTTGGATAGAAAGATAAATAAAATAAAAGATATAGAAACAGAAAAACAAAACAGAATAAAAAAAGTGACCAAAAAAATT
Source organism: Calliphora vicina (assembly GCF_958450345.1). NCBI lineage: Eukaryota > Metazoa > Arthropoda > Insecta > Diptera > Calliphoridae > Calliphora > Calliphora vicina. Next base: position 62,995,544 of record NC_088784.1, read on the forward strand.
TTAGAATTCTTAAAAATAAAATATTTGTTTGATGGACAAATATTGCAACAAATTTTTAAGTGTATGTTTGCTAGATAAGAAAATACGTAGTAAAAAAGGTTAAACCTTAATTGAACGTTGTGTAGGACGATAATGTATTAACAAAACACCTTAGAAATATATAGAGGAAGCTCTGCTATAAAATATCTTAATACGAAGTTCATATCTGACTTTTTCAGAGCTAATTATTTACTTGTTAGTTAAACCTATAAAATTAAGTCAGTGTTAGATTTAAAAGTGCCAAATTCTAGATTTGGGTGTATTGTTATTCAAGAACTCATTAATGTGTATACATTTCGCCCAGTTAAGGACCGATTTTGCAGATTTTCAATACCCCAATTAATCACTATATCTGAACATATTTTGTTCCGTAGGTTATCTCGGGGCGTTGGCAAACCAATTTCAAACTACACACGAACGTACTTGGAAAAACATATTTGAATCGACTGATCTTTCTATAAGGATCCAGAATATATAAACTTTAAAAAGTCGCAAATGAATGGGTATTGTTGAATATTACTACTCAGTGTGAAGAGTATACAAATGTTTATTGTTCTGGATTAATTAATGAAATTATTTATTCCTTCATTGATATGTTGTGTATTCAAAAACCAACCGCTAATAAAATCAAATGATATTTATACATATTCATATAATTATTTAAGTAGTATTAAATAAATTACTTGTTTAACCATTTCTATACATATCTTAGCAAATACAATGATGTTTTGTGTAGGTGTAAATCTTACTAAATAGGGTAATATCTAATATATTTAAGTTCAAAATAATGATTAAATACATACTTATTTATATTGTTAATTTAAATTTGAACTAATTGTTATGCCCACAATCAAAAAAGATGGGGGCTATATTGATTTTAATATTCCGTTTGAAACATATCGATAATATTGGTCGTAGAACCACAAGTATATATATTCTGGGTGCTCATAAGATTCTAAGATTCTGTTGAAAACACGATAGGGCAGAAATGAAAGGAGCTAGCTGGTTGAATTATTCCACAAATATTCTCTGCTGATAAGGTGAGAAAGATAGGTATCTCAATCCGTATCTCAATTACCTTTTAAAAACGGTGGTTAATTTCGTTTAATTAAACCGTATTCTTTTAATTTCAAATAAAAGCGATTAGTAGTCTTTACATTTTATTTAAATTAACACAATAATTTATTTAAATTAACACAATAATTTACACTCTCTTTTAATACACACATTTTAAAAACACACCTTATAATTTACAAGAATACACTGGTAATACAGTTGATTTTAATTCTAACAGCGCCTTCGATATACTGACTCAATCACAACCCGCTGTTATTATTTAAATACACAGCGCCATCGTCTAGAAGTCTCATGAATAATCTAACGGAAATACTAGAATGTTCTATTTCTACAATGATCACCTAGAACTTTTAAAGCTGTTTTACAGTTAATTTTGTCATATATATAAACAATGTTAATAACAGCGTGTTATCAACATTGTTGATAAGTAGAAGTTTCTACTGATGGAAATGTATAGACATGATGAATGTAGACATGACGGTCTGTAACGGCCGTTAAATTCAAATTGATAATGCAATTTTGTAACAATACATTTTTAATTGTGAAATCACTTAAGATTTGCGGCGGTTACATTAGAAGTTCATACCATATTTCTTAAAGCAACGTGGATTGCACAGAGAAAACTGATTCGTTATAGCAACCGAATTTGTTGCCAATCGAATGATTCTACCTTAGTGACCGAATTTCACAGTTGTGGCTACAAAATTTTAGTAGGGTAACAATAGTTTGGTTGCTTCAACTGAAATTCTTCTTCATCACCTGACTTTCTGTTGATAGAACCGAAAAATTCTATGTGTGCAATCCAATTATTTGATTGGCAACAAATACTGTTGCTACTACGAATCCGTTTTCTCTGTGTGTGTAAAGGTTGGCTACCTTGGTTTATAGTTTATTGGTTGGCTTAATTTCATAATTTCTAGGTCCATTATTATTGAAAATTCAAAAAGTACCATTGAGAGGAAAAAATGTATAACTAAAGTGACCTTTTCTAGATTCTAATTCATTTAAAAGTACCATATTCAAAAAGTATTATTAGTACGAAAAAAGTACTCGTAAGTCCAGTTTTTGTATTAGAAATCTAACTAAGTCTAGGTTCAATATTACAGAAAATTCAAAAAGTACCATTTGAAGAACGAAAAAGTACCATTAGTTCTCCACTTTTGTTACCATAATGTGAAATAAAAATTTGTCAAATTAAAATCCGGCTCCGTAAAAGTTTGAAACACGATTAGTATTATAAGTATGTTGATTTTCATTATACACCTATATATTAGTATCGGGCGCGGATCCAGGTCAACCATTTGGTCTACATATTTCTTTTTTTTTACTTTTTTATAAGAAAACTTTTTGGTTTTGGATTTCTATTTCACCCCCTCTGGATCCGCGCCTGATTAGTATATATTGAATAGATATTTAATTTTAAACAATAGTTTAAACTAAAACTGAAAAATAGCTATTTACATTCGATATAGAAAATACAATTTTGTAATTCACATACACTGTATTCGCATTTAGTTTTAATTAAATTCCCTTATTTTGTATTTGTTGTGTTTTAATTAAATGTGAATACTACTTACATACAAAATTTCTTCACTTGACCTTGGTTAACATTAAACGGATTAGATTTTATTTCATTTGTATTTTACTTAGTTTATTTTGTATTGAATCAAAATCGTATTATTTTTATGTTTCTCAGTACATTTATACATAAACATACACATGTATTTGTTTATACAGTTATGTATTAAACAATAGAGTCAAAAATTTCAAATCTTTTAAACATATTTATACGAATTTCTAGAAATTTACTTTAGAAAAAAAATCTAACCATATCAAATCTTCATTTGCCACTAAAAAAATCAAACAACTGGCAACTGCGTTTTCTTTGAGCTGCCATATAGTTGTTTAGATATTGCCCCTGTCTGGACAATCAATCAATTTGTTTATTCAGTGGACAATATTTTGTGCACACATGAATTTGTCTAGTGTGGACAGGAACATAACACTGGCAAGAGGTGTCCAAATACGACATATTCAAGATGTGGGTTTAAAACTGCTAGATTTAATTGAAATTCATTACGGCTAATATTCAAATATGTTTTTCTATATTTTTGTACCCAACTGCACATAGTTTTGTATAAGTGTTGGTGTAATTATGATTATCTGTGATTTGTTGCTAAGTAAACAGAGTTGACAGTTGTAATGTAAAATACAACAATAACAATAATAAAAACAAACAGAAAATCTAAATAGATACGAGTGGGGTACTAAAGTTGTACTTATATATCGTTAGCTAAAAAGCAAAACCACGTAACTGAAAGAATTTTCGAAATCAATTTTTTAATTAATATATATTGTTTTAGTCCGCCAAGATATTCAATTCTAAGCTCCGGTAACATATAATAAATGCATAGAACGGAAGGATAGAGAAATGGCAGAAGTTATTATAAGAATTCTATTCGATTAACTAGTAAGAACCAATAGAGTCTGGGTCATTTCATTCGCCAAAAATGGGCCAGAGAATTATGGATATTATTAATACCAGCGGTATTAATTTCTCCAAATAAGTGGAAATTGTAGAGTAGGACAAATAGTGGTATTAATTTCAATTGCAAAATTATCTGCAAAAAAAATTTAGAGGAGGATATAAGTTTTCAGAAAATTTAATTTTTTAGAATACAAGACACAGTGGGGCAGAATCGAAATTTTTGGTAAATAAATCTGGCATTTCTAAACGGCTTATCCGATCAGGATGAAATTTGACATGGACAAGGGGTATTCGTGTTTAAGTTATTAAAATTATTATGATTAATAAAAAAAGAGTTAAGTCACCCTTTCTCCCAAAAAACAGCAAAAATCTACTATTTTTTAATTTTTAATTTTAAAATTGAAAATCGTTTATTTTTGGATCCGTAATTGAATTACTCTGAAATCTTTTACATATTATTGGTAATTTAGTTGTCTAACTAATAAAAAAAATGGAGTCCATTCGGTCCTATATTTTTAAAAAAGTGGACCAAGGTATGGTAAATTTTAAAATTTCAATTTTCAAATGCCTATAACTTGGAAATTTTAAGAGATACATAGCATACACAAGACCTAGCTTTCCAAAAATATAAAAATCTTTGAATTTGGATGGGAAACAAAAAAAAAGCATTTGTAGGGTCGATATTAATAACTTAAACTCGCCCATGTCAAATTTCATTCTGCCCCACTGTGCAAGGTGAGACTTGATCGACTTTGAGATATCACCTCGGTTGTGCAAAACTTTGCACAGATTATAACTTGTACAAATATAGACAGATTTCAATGAATTCATAAAGAAAATAGGAAAACAAAGATAATCCGGTTAATCTCTGAGTTACCATGAGGTCCCGACACTTTGGATCCCCATTAATCTATAAAGTTCGATATTGCAAGCAAGATTCATTCAAGGACGACCCATACATTCGTTTGAATTTTCATTTTGACTGATTTCCTCATGTCCCGGGTCCCATCTTAGCTCGACATAGTGTTGGACAGCTGGGTTAGGGAAGTATATACAGTAGACATTTCGACTTTACCATGTAGTCGAAAACGGTACTGATATGGGCAGACTGAGAGATACCCGAAGGTTTTACACAAACTGTATAGAACCAGAGCCTTTGTTGGGAATCGAACCAGCAAACCTCAGACTGATATTCCAGCATTGCTGACCCAGCATACTATGACCTTAATGTGAAGATCAGCAGATATCGGTAACGGTACTTTGGCTCATCTCGGTAACGGTATTTCCTGTTATTTAGGTATGGTATTCAGGCAGCCGTCCAAAAACTTCGTCTCGTACAGCTCACTTGGGTCCAATAATCGTTCCCTTTCTGATACCTGAAGAAGAAAAATTAAAACAGAAAGAAGGAAAAGGGAAATAGAAGTTAAAGAAAGGGGAAATCTATAGATTAAGTTATAGTGAAATTTTCAAGAGTAGAGTGTAGATAGAAAGAGAAAAGAAGGAGGAGAGGGGTTGAGAATTCAAAGAATTCGAATAACGCAGACCTTCATGGGATGGTTGCTGGGTCCCTAAGAGGTACAATTTGCATGTCCGGTCTTATCAAGCATCCGCTTTCCCTGATAAAGGCGTCTATATTAGAGTATCCAAAACCGAAAACCGGTCAACCGGTTTTTTCATCTTTGTAACCTCAACCGGTTTCGGTTTTTTTAAATTTTCGGATTTTTGACAAACCGGTTTTTATAAGACGGTTAACCGGTATATATATTTTCTAAAACTCAATCAAACATATTTATGAAAACGTTGATAGAATTTTTAAAAACATTGATTTGTTTTATAGAAAATTATAGCATTTGTTTTATAGAAAATTATAGCATTTGACAATATTTCGTAAAGCATATTGTTACGAAATTGTACTTGAATTCAAATATAACGATTTTAAGGGCTGATTTAAAAGTAGCATAATGCTTTCAAATAACAGTGCTGTAATAGCAAACTGTAACATATGTGTGGGCATTATTAAATAAAAGCTTTCAGTTGATTTGATCGTAAGTTGGCAACACTGTATTCGAATTCGAATATTCAGTTAAAGAACATTGTAGAAAGTACACCACAGATGGCGTATGTATTAGTAAGATCTAGAATATTCGAGTGCAGATGGCAGTGTTATAAATAGTGGCAGAGGTTGCAGTAGTGAGTGAGTTTATCAGAGACGCTATTTGAATAAACATCAACTGAGTGCCTTAAAGTGTGCTTGTATTTCTCAAGTGAATTCGTATACATTATAAAGTGTCTGTATTTCTGAGAATTTATAAACGTGTATAAAAAAACATTGAGTGACTATTTAATTCTATTGTTGTACATTTTAAATAAATAAAGAGTTGTTACAATTTTCAAACTTCTAAACGGCTTTTATTTGCAATCAAAAGTATCCGGTTTATTTAAAGGAAATAAACTAACGTTTTGAAAAGGTTAAAACGTAACAATATAAAGTAATTGCTAAAGATAGAGCTTTAAAAATTCGAAAATGCTAAATAAAAATTTAATATAAACCGCTTAACCGGTTTTTTAAAATTCAATAATCATAACCGGTTTTTTCAAAAACACACTTTTTCGGTTAAACCGGAAACAGGTTTTTTCAAATTTGCCGGTTTTTTAGACACTCTAGTCTATACATCTTAGTTCCTTCACAGATAACCCGGAGAGGGTACTAAAGATTAGGTAACGGTAATTTAGGTCTGACATGAATTATTGTTAATGTTTACATAAATTAAAAATAATATGACTCAATTATTAAAATAAACTATTTTTATTTTTATATTATAAAATTATTTATAGTTTAGCGGTAATGTTAATTGATGTTATTTCGCAGTACAGCTAAAAGTATATTTTAGGGTTAACGGAAGCTTTGCGGTAACCGTAGCCAACCTTGAATAAATTTCAACAAATAATGCTTACAATCTGGGTCATAAGTCTTTTAAGCGTTCCAGCTTCCTATATGAAGATATAGGTCGACTAGGGACTTACTTAAATCGTGTGGTATACCCTGGCGTTTTGGTTAAAAAAACCAAAAAAGGACAATAAAAATAACCGGGACAACTAAAGAAAAAAAGTTTATTGTGGTGGAAAAATGGAAAAGATAAGATTAGAATATTTTGGTACTAAATTTATTGATAACTGTTCAATAATTGCAAAATCTCTGCCAAATTCTTGTATTTTTTTACTTTTTGCCGAACTTTTTTACATGGCGAAGAACAGCTGATGCTGTTGTTAAATGAGTTAATAACAGCTTCAGATTGTTTTATATTTACAGTCGACTTTAACGTCAAAAATATACTTTAACTTGTCTAAAGACCTAAAAAAAACCTAAAGTCCACTCTTAAGTAAAGACGACTTTATTTATATTAAAATATACTTTATTTCTGACTATGATTATGGGCCAAACATTTTTCATTTGTGCATAGATGAAGTGCAATCAATTGTTATTTCTCTATGCAACATAAAGAGAAATGACACATTTACCTCAAACCAAATATAATTACATGGAATATATGAAAAAAGCAGAATAGAAAAATGCAAAAATTGCAAAAGAAAACAAATCAAACAAAATGTTTGTAGAAAGTATGACTAACAGAACAACTGACTTGACAGACTGTCAAACTGACTGCAAATGTGCAAACATTGTATTCCTATATAAAATGAACATAAAATGAATGAACAAACAAAAAGTAACAAATTGAGGTGACTGAACTTGTTGAACCTTAAGCAAAATGTTGCACAAAAACTACATGGGTACTATGAGAAGCAACTATTAAAGTACTCGTACGTATTGTTGTTTTTAGAGTTTTCTTTTGCCCATCAGCAGCCATAACGATAGGAAAACTGCAAGAAAATTACGATTTTAGGCTACACATGGAGAAATGGCTGTACGATTTTAAGAAAATGCTAAAGAGTTCCTTACAACCATTTATCTGGGGCATTCTTGGCTATTAGTGACTTTATCTTTTATAATAATAAACACAACTTTATTGTTCATTTTCCAAATTAAAATATAATAGAGTTTTTTTTAATTAATTGCCACTTAAATTAACGCTTGGCTTGTAAAATGAAAACTACAAGAGGCAACAACACACTTATCAAAAGGCCCTGGCAACAGCTAAATAAATATGTTTTATTGTTGCTTTAAATTGTATGTAATTCTCATATGTGCAATACAAAATAAATCCCTCATTGTACACCCCTTCCAACCCTTTCCAATGATGTCGTCATCAGGCACTCTATAATTTTCAATTTTGCTTGGAAAATGTAACAAGTGTGTATGAAAAAAACAAGTACTAAACTGGAATGGGTGCCATGTATTTTTCTCTCTTTTCTAGCGGGCAGAGGGGAGTAGGAGGTGTAGAGGGGAGCAGTATAAAGACTGGCATTAAATAAATGAACAGATACAGAAACAGATTTACTGATAATTAGGGTGGTTGTATGGAATAAAATCGAAAAAAAAGAAAATGATTTCATTGATTCATTCATTGATAATCGTAATCGGTTGGCGACGTCAATTTTGATTTAGGCAAACATTCACTTGTGTTAACATTTGATTGGCCATTGATTTAATAATCAATTGTTGACTTTAACCTGTTATTAAAACTATAAGTTAAATTAGGGAAAAGAAATTAGAAATGTTAATCTTTATTCAAGCATGAATTTCAATAAAATAGCAATATTACTTAAAGTAACAAAGTAGCAAAACTTATTAAACATTTGATATTTTACATGGATATCCTAAATATGTGATCTTTAACTATTGTAAACTAGTTGACCTCCCCGGCTTCGCCCGGTAGCATTTACTAAAGTTAGTTCTTCAAGTTTCTCCAACCCACATACACCTGCCTGTTCTTATTTATTTGCAAATAAAATATCTAAATTTGTACTGCATACTTTAGGGAGCTTTTTTATTACAGTTGACTGGACTCAAAAAAAATCCAAGTTTTACCCGGAATTTTTGAATTTTTTTTCTTTATTCTTTCTCCTGAAAATTTCGAATCGAATAAAAAAATCAGCCAAATCGTTCCAGCCGTTCTCACGTGATGTCATTACATACATGGACCATTTCATATTTGTTACGAAATTGTCCTTGAATTCAAATATAACGATTTTAATGGCTGATTTAAAGTTGCATAATGCTTTCAAACAGCAGTGCCTCTCAAACTGTAACATAACTGTGGGCATTATTAACATTGAATAAAAGCTTTGAGTTGATCATTGATCGTAGGTATGGCAACGCGACTCGTATATTCGAATTCGAATATCCGGTTTATTTAAAGGAAATAAACCAACGTTTTGAAAAGGTTAAAACGTAACAATATATAGATTGAAGGTAGATAACATATGAGAAAGCGAACTTTTATTTTTTAAAGTGTGTTTGCTCCATGACCGAGACTATTCCAAAACATGTGCAACTGCACATTTAGACCTTTAAAAAAGTCACTTGTTTTTGAGGCAAACTTTAAAAACTCCCATTATCGGTGTTTTCCAATTGCTTTTTTTTAAAAAAATTTCAGCCTAACAGATATTAGTGAACATTCTAGATTGATTAAATAATACGTTCGTGTCATGAATGGATTTTATTTTCAACCAATCAACACGAACATATTTCTTTGGGAAAATGACCCTTTGATCGATAATGATTTTTTTATTTACGCAGTCGACGACTATGAGAGATAGAAATTGAACAATAGATGTGATTCTAAACTCTACGAACGACTGACGGCCATGCAAGTAATTCATTCAGGTTGTTTGATATGCAGGACTGAAATTATGGAATTACTGTTAGTGTCAATGACCTTAGGTAGGTTCAGTGCCACATGGAAAGTTATTTCACACAGTTTTAGTTGGTTCAACTCTTTTGAAAATTGCAGAATAGTGAAGTAGAAGAGCCCCGAGTGTCTACGAGACAGCAGACAGATACTACCTGTAGTGCGATTCACTAACTTTTAACGAACCGACAATCGTAATGTTTATCGACATAAATAATCGCTTGCAGTAACGATAGTGTGATTCAGTAATTTATTTTTAACGATTGTTGAAGATATAACATCTCTGTCTACAAAATATCAAAATAAGCTAAAAGTAGAAAACCATTATTTGACACATAATGAAATAATTAACCAGTGGTGTAGTGAGTACAACGTTGACTAGCAATCGGAAGGTTGTTGGTTCGACACTTGGCTGCGACTTGCATTTTTTTATTTTTTTTTTTAGTAAATACATAATTTTATAAATAATTCTACTAACAAAACAACTTATTTCCTGCCAAAATGTAAAGGATTACTTTTGGGACATCGCGAACAAAAATAAGTACTTGAATAATTAGTAGTACTATAATCGTCAAATTCCCATATTTTTTATATTTTATTGTAAATATTAATAAGTTAAGTAAACAAAAATGTGTTTCCATTATTTTTACGATAGTTCCAGCTACAAAAGATGAAGATGACGACGAAAAAATTGCAAATACACTTTATCGATTAAATAAACACAACTTAAATTATTGTCGCTAACATAACGAAAGAAAAACTGCATAAAGTAACAGCTGACTTCAACCGACAGCGATTGTCGTTAAAAATGTTACTGAATAGCAAATTCGATAAATTTTCGTTATATTTATTTTAACGATACGATTATCGTTATAAAAGTTAGTGAATCGCAGTACTGGATCGAAATTTTCCCAAATTTGAGGAGTGGAAGTTCCCGATTCTTGACGAACAGTGTTATAAACTCAACTCACTGCTCTCCAATAATCTCCAGCATCAGCATGGTAATTCCAATTGGGAAAATAGCTTTAGAAGGATATGTAGTTTTGATAACCTCTGCAACTTACATAGACGTGAAAATCTGATCAGAGATTGAAATGTTGTGTCGTTTAGCCTTATTTGTTGTCAAATAATTGGTAATGACGCATATTTTTGTTGGCCATAATTACAGCCAAACCGCTTGACCGACTTAAATGATATTTTGGATTTTACTTTTTGAAGGCTCCCTTAACATTTTGCATATACTAACACTCGAATCTAATAGAAGACAATTTTTTTATTACAGCTTTTTGGCAAAATGTTAATTGCAGGAGTCCAGTTTTTTTGTTTTACTCATGCAAAGCATTGTGTTGGAACTATGAAAATAGGTTATTTGAGGGAGGATAGAGGGAGTAGTGTTTGTGGACATTTGATTTGAATTTTCCTATATTGAAAGTGACAGGAAATACTTCAGGAGGAAGCTTATTCCACATACGGACAGTACGGCTAAAGAACGAATTTTCCCTGTAATGTGTTGTGCGATCTACTGTCCAGTCGACAACGAATTGATGTGCCCTTGCAGAAGAACGTGTGTTGCGTAAAAAACTACGGGTTCCGGGAGAAAGTTACCTAATTTCAGCAGAGCACATTCCATTGTAGTATCGGTAGAACAGTGAAACACAACCCGAATTGCGACGATGTTCCAGTGAGTCAATAGAGCTAGATACCCTACTGTCACCGATAAGCACCTTCGCCCTCTCCTGTACGTGGTCGAGTAACTCCAAAATATACTTCGAAGCACCGGCCCACACCTGAGAGTTGTAATGTGTTTTGTGATCCACCCTTGATGAGCCCTTGCCGAAGAACGCGTGTTGCGTAAAAAACTACGAGTTTCGGGAGAAAGTTCCCTAATTTCAGCAGAGCACATTCTATTGTAGTATCAGTAGAACAGTGAAACACAACCCGAATTGCGACGATATTCCAGTAAAGCTGGCCACACACGGATGATTTGTGAGTCCGATTTGTTCGTGTTCGACTTGTTAATGGGGCTGTGCGCGAACAAAATCACAAGTAATTGAAAATTTTCAATCACAAATCAGGCGAACAAATCATTCCGTGTGTGGCCAGCTTAAGTCAACAGAGCTAAATACCCTACTGTCACCGATAAGCACCTTCGCCGTCTCTTGTTCGCGGTCGAGTAACTCCAAAATATACTTCGAAGCACCGGCCCACACCTGAGAGTTGTATTCCATTTTAGGTCGGATATAAGTGGTGTAAATAGTAAAGAGATCAGATGGAGTTAAGTATTTCTTACACCGTTTTAGAAAACCAAGACACTTGAATGTTTTTTTCGACACTCGAAAAATGTGTTTTGTCCAGCGGACATCGCACTGAATACTCATGCCAAGAACATCAAGAGCTTCTGATTCCTTAATATTTACACCACCCATAAAAACAGATGGAGCAACATGATCTCTTGGGCGTTTGTGTGTTAACATACAACATTGAGTCTTGCGTGCATTGAAATCGACTCTATTCGCACAACCCCATTCAGAAATTGTCACAAGCTCTTGGTTGAGCGTATCATTCATGTTTTGCCTCATTGCTCCAATCTCCGACAGGCTTGGTCTATAATTGAATGCATATGAATGGCAAATGTTGCTGTCATCTGCAAAAGAGTAGATAGGGTTGGAAATTGGACGTAGAAAGACCTTCTACTTAAAGATAAGAAATATAGTAGGAGAAAAAATGGAGCCTTGCGGTACCCCTAAATCGTTCTTGAACTCGTTTGATGAGATTCCATCTATAACAAGAAAGCTCGTTATAAATCGAGAGAAGTTATTACCGACACCATTGGTTATAAGCCAAACAGCATGCTGAGTTGAAAAAGCCTTCAAACACCTACAATTCTAATGTCATTTCCGATTCATATTTTATCTAAATATTCGTGACTGCTCCTCTAAATATTTTTTAAAGTTTCCGGAACAATGACTCTCAGCAATATAATATATATTATCATAATATTATTATTATGTATGAATAAAAATGAGCATAATTATTGTTTCTATTGTAGGCATCGCTATTAATATCTCGCTATATAGTTAATAATTGGAATCCTAGAAAAATAGGTTGTACGTAGAAAACTGTAAACACATGCAGCTGAAATAAATTAACTTTGGGAGATAATAGATTGGTCTAGATAAAGTCTAAACAAAATTCCAATTTATAATTTCATTAGTTCATCTTAAGTTCACTTCAAGTTTACAGATTTATTTATCTAACAGACGTATTCACAAACACTTCAATTTATATAAATAAACTAGTCACTTTCGAAATTATTTTACATTAATTACATGAGAACAAATGGGAATAAATAGCGGCTCCTTTTTCAGTTTCTCTCGCGATATAGTAAATAATTCTGAATTTGGCACAATAGAAAAATTGTTTTTTTTGAAACTGCAAATATATACAGCTGAAATAAATTAATTTCGGAAGATAATGGATTGGTCTAGATAACTGTTATGATATTATAATTTCAATCCTAGAGATTACTTATTGGCCTAGGACTTTTCAGACTGTTAAAAACTTGTTAAGTATAAATAATTACAATTTGAGACATTTTAATTCCTCTCATTAAACCATATCACGAATTTATGGTTATAAGTCATCTCCTCAGCGTTCTATTTCAGTTCTGGTGGTGCTAACCATTTGTTAAACCAATTATAATAGAAATTATAGACACTTTTTTAATTTCTATAAGTTTTAATTCACAATTTCTATAATAATATGGCCACCCTATAATCATCGTTGATTTTGCACATTTTCAAATGTGCATGTACGTACGCATTCATGTACATTAGGAGAGTCCCATTTTTAGGGAATTATTAGTTAATAACCCTTATCGTGAAACACATGTGAAATTCATGTGCCCATGAAATATCCATTTCCCTCGAAGGGAAAATTGCTATCGTGATATTCCCCTGAACATTTCATTCACAATAGTTGATTTTGTTCCTAAAAGCTGTTTATTGTTTACAAAATTCCATCTAAAAATTTCCCATGTTGGGGAAACAAAGTTTATGAACGAAAAATGGGAAAAGGGAACACCTTACATGTGAAATATTGATTCGCGATAGGGGTGAATGATTTTAACCCTCCGTAGGATGAGAAGGGGACTTTTTTCTTTTTCAAACTGAAATTACTCCTTGATGGTCCATGGGAAGTATACCCGTCCCCCACATGTATTCCAAGGAAATTTTATCTAGAATCGTTTAAAAAAAATCAAAGCGATCCAACCAATAGCTTAGTTTCTATTGAGATTTAAATGTGTTTAAATCTGAAAAGGTAAAAGGTCTCTGAGGACCTTTTTATATAATAAAAAATCAAAACAAAAAATGTTTAAAAAATGCGTTTTCATATAAAATTCCCTAAAGGTCCCTGTCCCTGCAATTTTTTTTCAACCGTCGGAGGGTTAATCAAAATGGTTTTCCCGTGCAGTCGAATTTAGTCATCTTATTACAATAAAACCATGTGACATTGATTCATCTAATATTTTAGGAAATGATATCGGAAGGCGTTTTCTTTTGTGGCAAGAAAGATGTCCTTTTTCTGGCCTTTGCCTTTTTGTGTTATTCTATGAAAAACAGGCAAAACTATGGGAGAAAAAATTACAACCTAAAATGGCAATAAATGTTTTTCAAATATTTGTATGAAAAACACTCAAAAATTATTTAATAACTGAGTGATTTTCTTACAAAAATTTGGAAATTGTATTCCTTTTGTCTTTTTGAATCAGGCCCTCAGTTTTGTTTAGAACTTTGAGTGCTATTTTTTTGGTGTCATCCTAATATTCATGCATATGTGAAATTGTGTCTAAAAAAATAACCTGTTGTTGCTAACTTCAAATAACAATAACAAAACAAAAAAAAAAATAATAATAATAATGAAAATATTGCATATAAAAACATATGTATTGTATATTTATAAATATGTATGTATGCATTTAATTTTTGTTGTGCATGTTACAAAAACAACAACACAAAAAAACGGTATTATTGCAAACAAAACGAACAACAACATTAAAGAAATACTGTTACTAAGCAATTTTTTACAGCAACAAATTAAAAGAGTACAAAAGCAACATGCATGCATGTGCAAAACAGACATATACAACTATTAATTCAAATAGTTTTTTTTATAAGAAAATTGCTAATCAAAAATTGCACACATATTTCAAAATATCCAATAATGAATTAATTCTCTTAATTCACATTGGTTATTTTTTTTTTTAAAAAGAAACAAGTAATACTTAAAACAAATTACATCGTCAACATTTAAAAATATTGCACTTTCGCTATTTGTTTCTCTTTTGCGTTGATTTAGTGAGTTCAGCTTTTACGCACATTAAAATTATATTGATTTTACAAAAGAAGACAAATTATTGACAATACTAACGTATTAAATAATTAATTTAATAATAAAATTTATTAAGAATGAAATTAAACTTGTTTTGGATGGGTAGATTTGGCAAATCGAATAGAAGAGGCAACTAAGTTGCCAACTTCCTGTTTGGCAAACTGATAATCCTATTGAGAATGAAATTAAACTTGTTTTAATTTAATTTCATTGTTGCAAATTTCGAGCAGTGCGGAAGATTAGTGAGTGTAACACTTCAAATTAATTTTTTTTTGGCAAAAATAATTATTAATTTTCTGATTTAGTAATAATGGAATCGTAATCTATACATCAATCACCCTTATTCTACAAAAAATGGTAGATGTTACGCCGATATCGATAACAATTGGTAACTTTTGACAGCGTTTTCTACTTTAACCCGACTTATTAAAGTATAAAATTCTGTCAAAAGTTACCAATTGTTATCGATTTCGGAGAAACACATACCATTTTTTGACTCAATATTGACGACGACGCCAAGTAGAATAAGGGTGAATATATTTAAACCGATATAAAAGTCAAAAATCGTTTGGTAGAAGTTTGAATTATTAAAATTCCCCCAAGAATTCCTAGACTATTTTCTTCTCGGATTTTTTTATTGATGATTGGGCTGAATGTTAAACAATGTTTAGTCAAGGTCATCAAAATAGGTATTTTTTGTGAGATGATTTCATCGTTGTGGTCAAATCTCTTTCAAGAAATAGACACTCGGGGCTAAATCCGTGAATTCGTAGCCTAATTCATGGATTTTTGCCAGGGAAACTGCAGATGTGTGAACCCTTTTGTGCACCCGATTGTGAGAAAACGCAGCAGCCATCTTGCGGAAAGCTTTCTCGTATTCAAGTGATCATTAAAAATTTAAACCACTGAGCCATGTGAGATGCTTAAGTGTTCCACAAACTCTCGCACCAATACCATATCCTGATTTTTTTTAATTGTTTCGGATGTAGAGGTCTCAACTTCGTTACGTATACGACAGCAACGAAATTCAGTAAACCACTTTTTTAACATTAAAATTGATGGTGCAGAGTTTATTCTTGATTTATTTGAGTGATGAGTTCTTTCCACAGACCATCATGTTTAATGAGCAGAAGAAATTCTGCTATCAATGGCTGTCAAACACAAACTAAATGACGCAGCTTGTTCAAATTGTGACAGAAGTCAACTGACAGAGCCTGGAAATTTAAAAAGTTGCCGAATTGTTGGCTCATCCTCGTTACTTTTGCAGTTGTTATTTCGTAGCAGCTCTTCGAATTATTTAATGAAATTTTGAGCTTAATTGACTAAAATCTTAATTCGAAATTATAAAATGTCAGTCATTCCATAAATCCATTCTCAAAATCGAATTCATTAGTTTCATTCAAAGGTTTTATTACAATAGAATTCATTCATTGCGAATTAATGCATAATGGAGTTAGTTCATAATAAAATTTATTCAACCATTGAATGATTACATTTTTATTAATTCTAATCTAATACAAATTTAATTAAACAATTTTTTTCTTCATTCTATTTGTTTTTTTTAGCTTTAATCATTTGCAAAATTTAAAAAAAAAATTTCTAAAGCCTTTTAGTAATAGATTCGAATTGAAGAAAAATGTAATCATTCAATACGTGTTTAAAGCTATTATGTAATGAATTTCAATTAAAGAAAAGTTGAAGAATTCAGTTGTT
The DNA here is from genome assembly GCF_958450345.1 of Calliphora vicina. Taxonomy (NCBI): domain Eukaryota; kingdom Metazoa; phylum Arthropoda; class Insecta; order Diptera; family Calliphoridae; genus Calliphora; species Calliphora vicina. Next base: position 63,012,062 of record NC_088784.1, read on the forward strand.
CCTAATTTCCCGGATTTTTCCATTCCCGGGAAATATTAAAAAAATCAGTTGAATCTGAATTTTTTAATACGTAATAAAGCCAAAAACCAGTGTTATATTTTAAATAATCGATGAAGAATGCGTAATTCGTTTCGAAAGATAACTTTTTTAAATCATGAATATATTAAGAAGTTTTAATGTTAAGCTTATTTAAGCTTATTTAATCTGTTTTATCTTTGCGGAAATAATACTGTAACTTTAAGAACGAAACTTATAAAGAAATACCGGAATTTTATTTATATAATTAGGAACCCTATTATTAAAGGCTCTACCATTAAACGTTTAAATTTAAATAAAACAAAGTGTGTGTGAGATATCATCAAGATTTTTTCGTTTGAAAGGTCTATCGTTGGCGTTATTTATGTATGCACGAAATTTAAAATTTTCCATGACTCTGGCGCATAAATCAGTCTGAATTTGACCGATGACATGGATTATGTTGCCTTTGGGATCGCTTTGGTTTGTGGTTTACTCGCATAGACCTGTGACTTAAGAAACCCCCACCCACTAACGGGGTAAAATCGGCCACGATTTCGGTGGCCAGCTCACATCACCTCCCCGTCCAATCTAGTGGGTAATCAAAGACCTATAACGCTCGCCGTTGACGGTGATGTTGTGGTCATCTTCGTTTTCGAAGAAATATGGACCGATTACGCCGCCAGCTCAAAATCCACACAGTAAACAGTGACTTTTTCGGGATGCATTGCACACTCTTGTATCTCATTTTTGTTTGTTGAATTTTGGTCTCATTGCGTAAAATATACGAAGCTCGCGAAACATTGGCCAAACTATTTTTTTATTGAAACGCTATATCCGTCCATGATAAAATGTCAGCCAATTGGACAGATGTAGCTTTAACAATATGGCCGCTATCAACTGTCAAAGTGCGGAAGTCCTCTTCGAAGACCCTTTATATAGTTAAAAAACCTATTATTTTAAGCAAAGTTAGAATTTCTAGATTGTTTACATTTTGATTTATGTTTTATAGGATATTTTGAGAAAGCTTAGAGTAAATCAGTTGAAACAAACATTTTTTTTCTGCTTTCAAACGTTTTCAGTGAATTTTATCAATGATTCATATGCCTTTTTTATAGCTCTTTACTATATACTCGTATATACATATGTATATTGTGAATTGTCTATCAACATAAAATAAAACATATTTATGTACTAAATATTCAATTTATAACCGAAATAAATCCATCATTATTGTTGTCAACGTACATACAATCATAGAGAAATACACCTAGAATAGAAACTAAAAAAAACTCAAACAAAAAAATTACTCAAAATAATCACACATACGAGCGTTGATTTTGTTTTCAACACATAGATTTTTGACAACTGAGTTAGGTCTTTGAGAGGAGAGTTTCCAATCTATGTGTATTTATTTATGCATACAATTTTGTTTTTATCAATTGCTTTTGCATTTAGTTGTGTTCCCGTTCCATTCCCCTCTTTATTGGTTTAAAGATTATTTACGATAAATATCGACCTTGCTATAAAATATTACCACAATTTAGTTTTAATATAAACTTCACTTGTAGTGTCTAATTTCTTACTAAAAATCTGTGGGGAAATGGAGGGATTTTAATCTTAACAGATTTATCTGCTAATTGAATTTGCTTCTTTCTTCTTCTTTTATTTTGTGTTGCTTCTGTTTACGTGTTGCCAACTGCTTTTTTTTGTTTTTATTTATAAAATAAGATAAGATTGTGTGGCCAAACAAGCAAAACAAAATAACAATCGCTTAAATTAATTTAACAGACTTGTTAAGTGAAGAACATGGAGAAAAATACAAACAATTATATATAGAATATGAATGAGTTAATATTAATTAAACAAGACTTTGTTAGAATAATTATTTTTATTTTATTTTTATTGCAGATTTCCACCAATATAGGATTGAAATAATAAAATAAAAAGAAATCATCATTATCACCTGTCAAACTTTTGATAACGCTTGAAAGGTATTTATTAATAGTAAATTCATTAATTATACTGTAAATGTTGTTATACGTCATAAATGCCTTCAAAACAGACAAATGAAATATAAAACAGTCCGCCCTATGTAGGAAATAGGAAACATTTTTACAATTAAATATTCAATCCAAACAAAAATAATCGAATGTTTATAAGTTTTTTTTTATAATTTCGAGGAGTTGGATGTTTATGTTCATAGTTGTCTTTGTAATTTTTTAAAATTGCATTATTATTATTATGTGAATATGACATTCAGATATAGGTTTGCGAACAAATGATGTTCTGACAGCGAAGTTCAAACATGAATGTAACACCGACAAGAAGACAAGAAATTGTTCGCCGTGCGAACAAATTGATGGCTTGTGAAGACGGGGGATTAAAAAAAAACTTGTTTTGACATAATTTACAGAATGGGGCTGACAATAAAATATGTTCACAAACAAAGCTAGACGCAACAACATGAAAGTAAACAACTAATAAACAAAATAAAAGTGTCGTCAAATAAAACAAAGCGAAAACGAATATAACAGTTCCAATAATTTAGCTAAAATTATCTCGTTTATACTTCTTTATGACCAATGTAAATAATAAATGAAATAGACAATCTGTCAAAATGATCAATATTCGATGACAACATAAATTAAACATTATTTTATATCATAACAGAACAATTAAATATTTAACTATTTCATAATATTTATTATCATGATTATTAATTCACAATAGCAGTATTCACAATGTAGAGTACTTGCTCTAGTAAAAAAGCAATGTACTCTACATTGTGAATACTAATGTACTATTTTGTTTTTATTTTTTTGATATTGTGCTCTTTTACTACATTACCAGGCCAAGTACTCTACATTGTGAATACCGCTAATATATTATTGTAAATATTTACTTATAATATCTAATATAGAAATAAGCAAGTAATGTTTTAATATATGGGGGATTTCATGTCAAGTGAACCAACTTTTGAAATCGATGTCTTCCGATCGGGATGAAATTTGCACCAAGGTTAGCTCTATTGGATAGTAACTCAGACACAATTTTTCAACAACATCGGTCGAGAACTCTCTGAGTTATAGGGGGTAAAATTTTGACAATTTGGTCAAACAGGGGTTTTTTCTTATCCATGTAACTTATTACCTATTGTTCTTAGCAAAATGTGTTCCAAATAGTATAGATAGCTATTTCTTCGATCTTTCGAAAAAAAATATTAAAAAAAAAAATAAAAAAATTTTAATATTTTTTTTCCGAAATCAAAAACTTTTTTGACTTTTTTTTAAAATACGCTATTTTTTTTTATTTTTTTTTTTTTCTTAAAATAAAGTTTAGATATTTTCCTTGAACACCTACTTGGTCGCTTAGTGGGATGCGAGTGGGATATCTATCAAAATAAATATTTTGTAACTCAAAACATAAAATTTTTGACTTTTTTTGCAAAATCAAAAACTTTGTTGACTTTTTTTTTTCAAAATGGACCCTTTTTTAATCTTTTTTTTTAGGTCAAACAAAAGCTTAGATATTATCCTTGAAGACCCTTTTGGTCGCTTAGTGGGATGCGAGTGGGATATCTATCAAAATAAATATTTTTTAACTCAAGACTTACAATTTTTGACTTTTTTTTTTGCAAATACGATTTTTTTTCCAAATGGGCCCTTTTTTTAAAATTTTTTTTGTAGTCAAAGAAAGCTTAGGTCCATTCCTTTAAGATATTTTTAGTCCCTTAGTGGGATGCGAGTGGGATATCTATCAAAATAAATATTTTGTAACGCAAGACATACAATTTTTTAATTTTTTTTTGCAAAATCAAAATTTTTTTCCAATATGGGCCCTTTTTTAATTTTTTTTTTTGCTCAAAAGAAAGCCTAGGTCCATTCCTTTAAGATATTTTTAGTCCCTTAGTGGGATGCGAGTGGGATATCTATCAAAATAAATATTTTGTAACGCAAGACATACAATTTTTTAATTTTTTTTTGCAAAATCGAAATTTTTTTCCAATATGGGACTTTTTTTAAAAAATTTTTTTTGCTCAAAAGAAAGCTTAGGTCTTTTCCTTTAAGACCTATTTTATCACTTAGGAAGATGTGAGTAGGATATCTATTAAAATAAAAATGTTGTAACTCAAGACATTCAATTATTGACTTTTTTTTTGCAAATTCGAATTTTTTTTCAAAATGGGCCCTTTTTTAAAAAATTTTTTTTAGTCAAAAGAAAGCTTAGGTCCATTCCTTTAAGATATTTTAGGTCCCTTAGTGGGATACGAGTGGGATATCTATCAAAATAAATATTTTGTAACTCAAGATATACAATTTTTGATTTTTTGGCAAAATCAAAAACTTTTTTGACTTTTTTTTAAAATGGGCCCTTTTTGTAATTTTTTTTTTTGCTATAAAGAAAGCTTAGGCCTATTCCTTTAAGATGGTTTTGATCGCTTAGTGGGATGCGAGTGGGATATATATCAAAATAAATGTTTTGTAACTCAAGACATACAATTTTTGTGTTAAAACATTTATTTTGATAGATATCCCACTCGCATCCCACTAAGGGACTAAAAATATCTTAAAGGAATGGACCTAGGCTTTCTTTTGAGCAAAAAAAAAAATTAAAAAAGGGCCCATATTGGAAAAAAATTTTGATTTTGCAAAAAAAAATTAAAAAATTGTATGTCTTGCGTTACAAAATATTTATTTTGATAGATATCCTACTCGCATCCCACTAAGGGACTAAAAATATCTTAAAGGAATGGACCTAAGCTTTCTTTTGACTACAAAAAAAATTTTAAAAAAAGGGCCCATTTGGAAAAAAAATCGTATTTGCAAAAAAAAAAGTCAAAAATTGTAAGTCTTGAGTTAAAAAATATTTATTTTGATAGATATCCCACTCGCATCCCACTAAGCGACCAAAAGGGTCTTCAAGGATAATATCTAAGCTTTTGTTTGACCTAAAAAAAAAGATTAAAAAAGGGTCCATTTTGAAAAAAAAAGTCAACAAAGTTTTTGATTTTGCAAAAAAAGTCAAAAATTTTATGTTTTGAGTTACAAAATATTTATTTTGATAGATATCCCACTCGCATCCCACTAAGCGACCAAGTAGGTGTTCAAGGAAAATATCTAAACTTTATTTTAAGAAAAAAAAAAAATAAAAAAAAATAGCGTATTTTAAAAAAAAGTCAAAAAAGTTTTTGATTTCGGAAAAAAAATATTAAAATTTTTTTATTTTTTTTTTTAAATATTTTTTTTCGAAAGATCGAAAAAATAAGTTACATGGATAAGAAAAAACCCCTGTTTGACCAAATTGTCAAAATTTTACCCCCTATAACTCAGAGAGTTCTCGACCGATGTTGTTGAAAAATTGTGTCTGAGTTACTATCCAATAGAGCTAACCTTGGTGCAAATTTCATCCCGATCGGAAGACATCGATTTCAAAAGTTGGTTCACTTGACATGAAATCCCCCATATGTGTATAGTTTCAAATTTTATTTATTTCTGTACAAACATGCAAAAAGTTTGAAAACGATGAAAAGGTTTTTGTCAAATATTTTTTTCAAAATATCCTATAAAGCCTAAATCAAAATGTAAAGAATCTAGAAATTCTAACTTTGCTTAAAATAATATGTAGGGGTCTTCGTATAGGGATTTCCGAACTTTGACAGTTGATAGCGGCCATATTGTTAAAGCTACATCTGTTTTCAGAGCAACTTTAATGGCAATAGGAACATTAAATAAAATGTCGAGAGTTAAATGGTTTAAAATAAAGAAAATATTTTATAAGAAAATATATTTAGCTAAAAACAACAAAATAAGTAATGGAAAATGAGCTAAGTCACAAAAAAGGACTTATAAGTCGCCAACGCACTTCTTCTAAACTGTGATTATTTATCATTATAAAACATTATAATTATAAGTAATAAAAATGCAATGAAAGATTTCAGTAATATTTAAAACCAAAGATTTTAAATCGTTTTGAAGGCTCTTCAACAAATTTTGAAAAGGGACTTAGCACATTTGCACACGATATAATTCATAATTGCAAAGTTTACTAGTGTCCTATAGTTGAAACAAAAAGTCAACTTTTCGACTTTTACTAATTTACTAAAAGTCGACTTTTTATGGTTGATAAGAAAAAGGTCTTCTATTTAAATTTTGCAATAAAAATAAAAACTTAACTATACGACTTTTTCAGTTATTGATTAAAAAAACAAATTTTCCAATGTTACGACTTTTTCAGGTAGTAGACTTTTATGGATAAAGTCTACTTTTATATACTTTTTATTCTATTTTAAAGTACAATTTATATGGTTGATAAGAAAAATTGTGGGTAGCTGCCTTTCTTATCGGCTCATTTTAATTTTGGAATAAAAATTCGATTTTACGACTTTTTCAATTTGTCGACTTTTTTGCAATAATCGATTGTTCGATTTATTTCCTGACTAAGAAGATGATTGATAATTTTATGAATAAAAAATAGACTTAACGACTGTTTCATTTGAGTTTTTTTGGGATAGCGTAATCGATTTTTCCTGACAAAAAGTCAAGTGTTCAATTATTTGAAGGTTTAATGTAATCCGACCAATTAACATGAGCTTAATACATATTTGAGGGATTCAAACGGTCAGCTATTAGGTCGTATTCTCATAATGTCCTGAAATATTATTTTAGTTTAAATTAAAGAATATTTTAGGACATTATGACAATATGGCCTAATAGCAGACCGTTTGAATCCCCCAATTATGTAAAAAATTAACACAATTAAATCGACAAAAAAAATAACATTTAATTTCAGAATGTAATAAAATTAAATAAAACCATGTGTGGTCTATCTGTCAATAATAAATTCAATTAAATTACAAAACGAAAAACCCTCTCTTATACAAGTGTTTTGGAGGGGGAAAAATAATATTAAAATACAAACACTTGATACATTTAATAAACAATTTATTTAATTAATTATATTGTGCTTATTTGTTTTAAACACAAAATGTTTAAACTATTTCAATGATGTAATATGTGTTTGTTCAATTTTGTAATATTTCAAAAAAACAAAGCAAATAAACTTTGTTTGTTATTCTTATGCCCAATATATTTATGGATCCAAACACAATGTTTATTTTAAAGTGGCCCCAATTTACAAAACATTTATTTTTATCTTGTATTTTTTGAAAATATAGTTTCTTTCAAACATTTAAATGTTTGGCTAAAATATTTTAAATTGAACAAATTTAACATAAAACGTAAGAAAAATATTTGTGTGTCAAATACGCTGTCAAAGTGTCAAAAAATATAATAATAATTGTTGATGGTTTAATTATGGCACTTTACAGAATTTGAATACCCATAATGAGGGCCAGCCAGGCATAGTGATGCCAACTTTGAGAATGTCATTAGTTACTTTTACATTACATTAGGGTGGTGTTTCTTTTTTAAACTATAAATTAATTTTTAGAATTCTATAGGACTATGGTTATTGCTATACATGTTATAATAATTTATTAAACTCTGAAAAATTCAAACAATACTTTCTTCACCTCTATGTATGTTATTAGAAAGATATTTCTGTACTGTTAAAATTAAATTCAAAATTTCAAATTCAAATTTAGTGCTGATGCGAAACAGGTTAACATTGCAATTGTGTACCAAGTGTCATACTAATCCAGGCCTCACTTCTGGATAAAGAGAAAATAAACTGCCTAATATTTATATCTAGGTTTACAATTTTAATTTGTATTTAAATGTTAATACATTTTCACAACAACAGCCGAAATTTTACAGTTTTTCTTTAAATTCAAATAAAAAACAAACAAAAGCAATGATTCAAAAAAAACATTTGCCAAATAAATAGTAATTTTAACACGTGCATTTAGTACAATATTTGCTAATTGTTTGTTAAAATTTGTTTTCAATATTTTTCTCTTTAGGAAAAATTTAAAACAAATCATTAACAATTGTGGTTTATTGACATTTTACAGCTAAATGAAAAATTACCCTAATTTATTTCATAATTTCACTTGTCAGTTAATATTAATTTGAAATACTTTGTATTTATGTATTTAAAATGAACTATTCAAAGAAATTTCTTATTTAAATAAAATAAATTTTTAGCTTTATTTGTTTGTGTTCATTTTTCATTTGTTTCTATTTTGTTTTGTTATTTTATCATCATACTAAATAGCTGTCAAGTAACTAATTGAAGTCAATTAATTAATTAAATTTAATTAAAATCAGTATGTGATCAAATAAATGGGAAAGCGCGTATTACAATTACACATGACCATGTTCACTCACATGTTGTGAGGGGTTAGTTAGTTGACAACATTTTAAACGCTGAAAAACATAAAATAAAAATACAAAAAAAAAAAATTTTGTTTTTGTCCCACATCTAAATAAATAAATATATAAATAAATAAGTAAATATCATCTGGTAAAAACGCATAATTAGTCAACAAATGTTCATTGTATTTAAATCATCATATTGTCTGAAAAGGTTTAAACTTTTAAATATTTTAGTAAACACAGACGATTAAATATTTGAATTTATATGAAAATCATTTTGCCGGATTTACTGAATCAGACCCAATCTCTAACTCCCTGTCTATACTTGACAATAACATTTAATGACGTTTGTTGTCAAGAACAAAATCACTAACAATTTTGTGAAAACAAAGTAATAATATTAATAAATGCTATTTATTTATCTTGACAACCATTTTGACGTTTATCATAACAAAAAATTATCAGGTATAGACGACATAGGGTATAGCTTTTGTTTATCATATTGGAAAAATATTATTTGTCATTTGTTATTTACATGAAATGCAACAAAAATACAGATGTTTGCATTTAGTATTCCAAATTAAAAATCATGTGATAAAATTCTACATCTGTTGCTAATTTAAATCAATTGTATATTTGATTTTATTTTTTTTGGTAAAAATGATGCAAGTTTTTGCATAAAACTACTCATACCCAACAACCCACCAAAATAAAACGCATTGATTAAGAATCTGAACAATTTATCTTATTCACACTTGTTTGGCACACCGCTATTTCTGTGTAAAATAAAAAGTAAATTTTGAACACTAGAACCAATGCACATCTCGTGAGTAAAACTTTAAAAATAGATTTTGAAATTTTAAAAACAAAAACTATAGAACGTTGATCTTTTTTTTCTTTCTTTTTATGGTTTTTCAAATTTGTTTTTGAATATAAATTATGTAAGAGACAGGTAATTTGCTTTATAAATTTTAATGCAGGTGTAAAATTCTTATAACAATGTAGAGTGAGTGATAAAACAATGGAAATATTTTTGAAAACTATATTCTGTAATTTCTGTTTTGAAAAACATGAGCTTTGTTTTAATAACTTATATGTATGAAATTTTGAAGGATACATATCTGTCATTTATTCTCATTTATTTATTAATTTATTGAACAATATTTTTTTTTTGAAAAAATACATCAAAAACTTATCATACAAACCTCCTAGTATAACTCCTACTTGTTTGTGAATATTTTTTTATTGATTAAATAAATTCAAATAAAATTCGGTTCATTCACTCCATTGAAAAATTATAAATAATTATTGCATTTTTGAAAACATGTGTTACTTTGTTAAATGAATAAATAATAAAAAAAATAATTATTTATAAAATAACAGAAAAAAACCAATACAAATTTTCAACATCAATCATACTCATAATTGGTTTTTGTCTGTTAAGAAGTTTTTTTTTATATTTTTTGTTTTTTTTTTTAATGTATATCAGCAATTTATAAAATAAATCAATTTTTATTTTTATAAAAAAAACTCACTATGTTTTAATGAACTCTTATTTGTTGCAATAATTTTGTTTTTAAGACAAACAAACTGACAGATGACAAATACAAAACACAACAATTTGCATTTTTTTATTTAAAAAAGCGACGAATTGTCTATTGAAATTCTGTCACAAAGAAACTGTTTAAAATATCACACTGTGGGTTAGATACAAATATATATGGATATGTTTGCATGTATGTTTTAAAAATTTTGAAATTCACCGACAAAAAAGAAAACACAATAAATACAATTATGAATAATATTAGTGCAGTGAGTAGAATTTTAAATATACTACAATAGGACATTCTTTTAATTATTAACAATAAAAAATTCTTTAAATTCCCCAAAAATCATTTGAATCTAACACTGAACCTACTTTTAGTGATACTCACTGAACGTTAAACGCTCAAATTAACATTCAAACTGAACATACTGCCAAAATGAACAGTTGTTATTATTATTGTTTAGATGTTGTGGTTTGATGACTCTTGCAATTTGTCATAAGCGTTAGATAAATTAAATAAACAAAATAAAAACGCACAAATTTTCTTAAATTAATGGATGAACGAAAACAAGAAAACAAATTCATTGAGTTTATTATTTATTATGTTCGTTGTTGTCGTTGTATTTTTTGTTATAAAAAAAATTATTGATTCAAGGCAACAGTCGAGTGTCAAACTAATTTGCATTCGCCATTAAGAAAACAAATCAAATCAAATTTCTTATATTTTCTTAATTTTGTGAGATGACAAATAAATAAAAAATACATAATTTAATGACAATAACAATTCGATTACATTTAACGGAAAATTTGAAATTTCCACGAATGAAAGAGGGTTGGCAACACTAAACAGTGAGAAAAACAAGCAGAGCACAGCAGAGTGGAGAGAATTTAAAAAAAATGGAAATAAATCTGTAATTTCTAGACAGAAAGTCTGATTTTAATAAAACTTCGCTTAGCTATAGAAAAGTTTATGTTTTGAATTTGTACCCTTTGGGGAACAGGGTCACAAGGAGCTAAAGTGAAATATCTAGGGACTATGCAACATTGAAAACGATGTTTTTGATCCGATTGTACGATAAAGAGTGAGTAAAAAAAACTTATATTTGTATTAAGTTAAATAAAACGTAATCGTTCAATATAAAAATTCTCAAAAATACGTAAATTTATTCAAATATTGTACAAATTCCTTAAACATTAAAATATTGACATATTACTCGGTAATCCTCCTTTTAAAGATTTTATACAAGAGCCCAACACCTTTCTACAGGCCGAAGTTCTGGGCAGTTGGGTGGATTTACCACCTCCCGTGGCACAAAATTTATATACCATTCAAAGGCCTTTTTCTAAAGTGGCATGATGCCAAATCGGTCCAGAAATATGAAGTCAAAGGTGAAAAGCGTTTTTGTACACTCAGTAATATATTTTTCTATTTCTATCGTGCCTAATGTCACAAATAATTGGCTTCTTTTGCCACAACTGCAAATGGCTTGCCACACAAGGAACTTCTTGGGAAAGTTTTGTTTGTTTTTTTTGTCCGATATTGTTCTTGAACATTATATCGTCCATCAGCCACATAAAAATCTTGACCGGAAGTTGTGAAAAGTCTGCCAGGACATAAGATTCATCATCCATCCCACAACAGGTGTTTTTAGGTTAGCTTCCCAGACAGCCGCATAGTGAAGATTGGAAAGAGAGCTGCTCACTTGGGTTCAGGTCTGAAAATAAAGAAAGAAAGAAAAACAAGGGACAGATAGAAATGAAAGGAGAAGGGGAAGTCAGATGTAATGAAGAAGTGAAGAGGAAGGAGGTCCGATAAAGAGAGGAGAATATTATTATTATTAGGCACCAGTTGATTGACGGATAATAGGACTCTCCATTGAGATTTCCGTGTATGACCTAATTAGCCATTTGCTATACCTGATAAAGGCATTGATGCACTCTAGCTTCATATCCGAAAGCTCAGACAAACTATTTAAGGAAGTCTATGTGTCCGTAACACAGTTGCACAGTTGCCCGTAATATCTCCGTGTTCACGTACACATATGAGTACGACTGTTGAATGTCTCGCCATCCTGTTTAAGGATGCTCAGCATTCCTGGATTAAGTTAGATGTGTACACACCTGTCAGAGATTTTATTGCGGTCTGACTGTCAGTATATATACGAGCCAGTTATCCGCCCTTTAATGGCCGATATTTCAGCTTGAATAATGCTACATTCATTCTAAAGATAGCCTAGTTTCGAATTCCTGAATATAGACACCTATGCGAATCCGATCTGCCTTCCTAGAATCGTCCGTGTAGACTGAGAGACTTGTTGTGTTATGTAGAGGTCCGTCCATTTATTCCGTGTTGTACGGAATTGAGAAACCGAAGTTCCTCGATAGAAAGGTCCTAGAGATGCAGTAATCAATATTATCCGGAAGATTCTGTATGGAGCATGTTTCCACGCGCCAATCGCATTTAGCCTAAAGGCCGAAATGAATGCCATTTTCCTGGTCTTTAGATCCACATAGATCCAGTTCAGTATAGTAAAGAGCGACTTTGTTGCAGTCGTTCTTAGAGCTCTTATTATCAGGATTGCCGTTCTCCTTAAAACACTCTCGAATACCATACAAATTGAACCTTGGTGTCTCCCACCATACAGAGACTCCATAGAATAATATCGGCTTGGTGACCCTATGAAATAGCCAATTAACCTTCTTACAGACATACAGTGCCGTTAAGGCTTTTGATGTCATTGAAAGGATATTGGGTTTCCAGGATAGTCTACTATCCAGAATAACTCCCAAATATTTTGCTCTGTCCTATAGCGTTAGTTCACCATTTAATCACGAAAGCGAGAAGTGAAAGACCTTGTACTTCCTTGTGAACAGTACAAGCTCGGTCTTGCTTGAGTTTATACTACATTACTGAAAACTCCTTCTATATCCAGAAAGGCCACTAATGTGAAATTGCCAAATTCAAGGGATTTCTCGATATATCCCACAAAGGAGTGAAGTGCTGTCTCAACAGATTTGCCTTTTATGTAGGCGTGTTGAGAAGAAGATAGTGATTCTTGATTCAAAGACACTCGTATATGGATGTCGATGATTCTCTCTAAGGTTTTCAGCAAGGATGATGATAGGTAACATTTTGACCTAAATAACAGTTGAAAATTAATGATTTAGAAAAGATAATATTTGACATGTAAATATTTTCGAATTCTCATTGGCTACGTCAAATTTTATTCCGATCGGACCAGCCGTTTAGAAATGCCAGATTTATTTCCCAAAAATTTCGATTCTGCCCCACTGTGCATTGTTAATCGTCTATTTAGGTAGTTTGTTAATAATTTAGTTTGATAACAATTTTATGATATTAACAATTATATTTCTACATTATTTTTTTTTCAAATCCCAATGTTATGCATTAAATTTTTCGAAACTAACTGGCAGCAGTTTTCAGCAAAAAAACAATCAGCCATTTTGTGTATATAATTTAAAAACTAGAGTAAATCTGATACGCTTTACATTTCTGTATGAATAATAAAAAAATTTTGTTAAATTTTTCAATAAATTATACAATTTTTGCCAACCAAAATAACCCTAATTCTAGAGCATTATTAATTGCTAGTTTTTATTAGCCTTAATTTTGTTTGTAATACACAATTTGTTTTAAACATTTTTTTAAAAAAAAACACCAAAATTTAAACATTTATAATGCATAATAATAATAATAATTCTAAATTTTGCTGTAAACTCTTAACATCAACATGAACAACATCATCATTATTATTGTCAGCCTGATGATCATGTTTGTAAACAACATGATGATAATGATGATCATTTTGTCAGCAACATTAGCGGCACAGATGTGCGATTGCAACAGGCAAAACAATTTTGTTTTTGTCTTAAATTGTATTCATTTAGACAAAAAATAAATAAAAAAATTGAAATATTTTTTAGTGACAACATTTAGCATCTGCTGCCAACAAACCAGATTGTTGTGAGTTTTTTATTGGATATTTTTTTTTTTTGATTTTTTTCTTTATTGCAATAAAATTACTCGCTCACATATTTATTTGCGTTTAATACTTAAAATGTTTTGCAAAAAAAAAGAAAGAAACAAATTATTTATATATATTTTTTTTGTGGTAATTAAATGTTAAAAATTGCATCAGTTTATTTATTTTTCTTGTTGTTTTTCAACGCAATGCTTAAAATTAAAATAAAATATATTTGATTTTTTTTTTTGCTCTTTAGTGTGGTGTTTTGTGTGGTATCAAAACGAGCGAGTGCATTAGTAGCCGTTTAAACATTTGCTTCAAATATTTACATTTTTATTGAATTTTAAACACCCTACTATTTAGATAAATTTAAATTTAGAATTTCTATTTAGTTAAAAAGTTCTAAATTCGTTTTAACATAATGCAAATTAAAATCGGTGGTTTAATTCAACAAATACAACTATACAAAAACAGCAGGCATTTTGTTTTTGTTAAAACTCCCAACTGTCAATAAAGGCGAATTCAAAAATAATAAATCCTCGTGCTAGAATAGAAGAAATGTGTATTTCGTCAAATTGTTGCACACTTATTTATTTGCATTATTTTTTTCTTTTTTAAAACCGTTTTTATTTTGACACTCTCCAATGTTATCAAACTTAAATACAAATTTTGACAGCTGATGTCAGCTGAGCTAACGAGTACATCTTATTAAATATACCTTGATGTTATTGAAGGCAGCACATATTAGTACATCTATGGAACTAATGGCAAATGTCAAAAAATAATCTCGAACCGTATGATTATTTTGAAGTTTTGTACCAGTTTTGTAATTTGTAGAGCGTATGATTATTTTTATGTTTTGTACCAGTTTTGTCAGCTGGTTCATATCTATATTTATCAGTGGCAACTACTGTAACTTGAAGGCCCAAGCACATACAATATTTTCGCTTTATCTGCGAATGACTGGGATTTATATATATTGAGTATTCCAAACAGTACAACAAAGTTGGTTTCTTTTTATCTTTGAAATATGGAAATGTATGGAATATTACATCGTGCAAATGTCTGCCGAGGCTTCACTGGAGAATTATCCATTTTTCATGACCTTTGACTTTGAGGACCGCTGTTGTTTTGTAGCATATTCCATGGCCAGTTCAAATCACATCCACGTAAGGTGGATGCTGAATGTTCAATGTGGGTGGCATGAGTTTTGTTGCACGTATGTTAAAACCAAATGTCGTTGGTGTCCATATCATCCAATTCAGGGCAAAAGAAGGTGTTGATCATCGACCTATAGCGCTAGCAGTTGACGGTGATGGCCTAACCAAAGATATATGGACCGATGATGCCGCTAGCCCAAAATCCTCTCCAAACAGTGACTTTTTCGGAATGCATTCCAAATTCGACCATGTGTGTTTTTCAATATGACGGCGATGGCCTGGCCAACGTCATTCTCAAATATATATGGACCGATGATGCCACTAGCCAAAAATCATCAACAAACAGTGATTTTTTCGGAATGCATTGGACGCTCTTGGATCTCATGTGGATTGGTATCGTTCCAAATTTGACAATTTTGTTTGTTAATACACTCGCGGAATCTTGCGCAAACAGAACTCCAATTTCCGTCCATGGTGACTTGGCAAAACAATGTCCATAAAAGACAGCCAATTCGATAGATGTGGCTTCAACAGTATGACCGCTATCGTCAATATTCAAAAGTCTCTATTGGGAGACCTTTTATGAAAAAAGTTTAAATTCTCCTTGGTTTGTGACAGCATGATTCAAGCAAATTGAGTCAAATTCATTAATTTGTTATATATGAAGATTAACATTCCCATTATGTTATTTAGTTAAGGCAACCTTGTATAAATTCGCCTTGGGTGAAGCTATTCAGATTGACGGTTTTCAATAACCCTAATAAATAGTCAGTGCATTAAAAGAAAACGCTCAGAATCACTTTGAACTCATTTATCTTATTATTTTACAAATTATTAAAAATCAAGTAAGAGAGCTATATTCGGCTATGCCGAAGCTTTTTTCGAATTATTATTTTAAATTTTTTTTTTCTAAATTTAAAAAAAAAATTTTTGTTTTTTAAATTTTTTTTTGCCGATTTTGACTCATTGTAGGTCCAACTTACTATGTTGTTGCAAAGGTCTTTGAAATATCTATCATTAGATATCCATATTGTCTATATTAATGACTTGGTAATCCAGATATAGGTCAAAAATCGAGGTTGTCCTGGTTTTTTCCTCATATCTCAGCCATTTGTGGACCGATTTTGCTGATTTTAAATAGGAAACTTCTCGAAAGCATGTCTGACAGAATTATTGAAGATTTGGATCCCGAAGATATCTGGGGTCTTCAGAAAATTGATTTCAACAGACAGACGGACAGACAGACAAACAGACGGACATGGCTTAATCGACTCCGCTATCTATAAGGATCCAGAATATATATATGTACTTTATATTGTCGAAAAATTATATTGTGGAAATTACAAACGAAATGACAAACTTATATATACCCTTCTCACGAAGGTGAAGGGTATAAAAATGTACAACTGGAGCGATTTAAGATATTTGTTCTTCAATAATCTTGACGCTTTAATCTTTTAGGGCTTTCTGAAATACAATTAGAAATGTCTAAAATATAACTAAAAAATTCTGAAATTTCTCAAATACATTTGGTTGAATGCAAATTATTCAAAACCAGAATTGTGGCGACCAGTTCAATATGTTTGGTTCTCATTGTTAGATAGTGATAAATTTTGTGTCACTATATTTAAGGAATCAGAGTGTTTGGAAATTCAAGGTGTTTGGAAATTTTATTGAATTAAAATTTATGTTTTGCTGCAAAACTTGGCACTATTAATTTGTCACGTTAGTTAACAGACTGTTCTGTAATTGGATGATGTCTCCGTGGCAGTGTCAGGAGTATCAAGAGTGGACACAGTGAGATTCCTTCGTAAACTTATTTTGTACTTTTCTCAAGGAAGTCCCATGTTAAATTGGCTTCCAGTTTACCTTGGTCCAAAAGCATTACTCCTAATGCGACTTTAAACTCGATACTACTGGCGTATATAACCGAAGGAACTTTAGCCAAAAAACCACATTGGGCCGTCTGGAAGGATTCCCAGACATCATAGATTACTGCACTCCTTGTGTCTTTTAGTTTACCGAACTAGTACACTATACGAAATTTTCACACTTCTTTTTGACCAAAATTAAAAATTTATATTATTCCAAAATTAAAATTTGTTGCTTTAATATAAAAAAAGAAACATAACAAATTAAACAAATCTATTAAGAGTTTTTGATAACATTGCTTTACCTTTATCGATTTCGAAATATCGGTTTATAAATGAGTTAGCAAAATGCGATTGAGTGCAGTAAATTATGTGTCAACTTCTGATAAATGTTTTATTAATAACAGCTGATAGATTTTAACAATCAAAAAAAGAAAAATAATGACGAACGTGAGTATTTTATTAATATGAAGTAAAATGTTTGTGAATTCGTCTGTTATTCAAATAAATTGGCAAAATTGGAGTAACTTTTAAGTGAACTAATGAAATAATGAATTGGAATATTAGGTAGTTTAGTTAGTGTATGTAAAATGTTAAAGGAGCATTCAAAAAGCTAAAATCCAAAAAATCTTTTAAACCGGTACAGCCGTTTGGCTTTTATTACATATGATAAATAGGTATAATTTCAAGTGTAGGCCGAGTTTACCGTGGGGTATTCGGACTTACACTGACAGTCTGCCCGTCCAGAAATCTCTTATTGATGGATTCTTCTGGATACCAGGAAACCACAATATCCCTTGGTCGCTTGAGACCATGTGCTTTGCGCCGACAAGAACAAATACTGATAAACATTTCCGGTTTAACCGAAAAAGTGTGTTTTTCATAAATATGTTTGAATGAGTTTCAGAAAATATATTTCATTAAAATCGGTTACCGTCATACAAAAACCGGTTTGTCAAAAAACCGAAACCGGTGAAGATTACAAAGATGAAAAAACCGGTTGACCGGTTTTCGGTTTTGGATACTCTAGTTGCAGTGATCACAGCTCAATGTCTGATGGGTGTGTATGCTAGGAGATTGATTCTTGCATATAATGAGGAAAATAATGGGTATGTAAAGCATCTCCTCTGCCACTGCCCGGCTCATACTGGCCAGATATTGGAAAGCCAGGGCGAATCCTTCCTTCACGAACTGATGGCTCTGATATCGGTAACAGACATCAGAAGGCTGAATGCCTCCATAAGTGTAACAGGGTGGTTTGGTAAGAATTCAAACCTAGGAAGTACACAGAGAAAACAGATTCGTGATAGCAACCGAATTTGTTGCCAATCGAATGATTCTACCTTAGTGACCAAATTTTACAGTTGTGGCTACAAAATTTTAGAAGTTGTAACAAATAAATGGTTGCTTCAACCGAAATTCTTCTTTATCAACTGACTTTCTGTTGATAGAACCGAAATATTATATACGTGCAACCGAATGATTCGACTGGCAACAAATGCTATCACGAATCTGTTTTCTGTGTGTAGGAAGTATTAGACTATTGACCATATTATTGTAAAAAATTACGAAATTCAATTGCAGGTACGATTAAATTACAAGAAGTATTGACCTAATTATTTATTTTTTCGGATTTTAATATTTTGTTCCATTAAAATCTTTAAAATTTAAAAACAATTTTTCTAAATTAACCTTTTTTGGCCGCAGATGGTAATGGGTACATGTCAGATCATTAATGGATATTTATCTAGATTCGAATCCAAACTATTTATTTTGTAAAGCCAGATTTCTATGTAAATGTAGTGCCTTTTCAACTCGTGAATTACCAATTTTTTTCTGTTTACATTAGGTTTTGCGATTGAAAAACTCAACTATTCAACCATAGCACAAAAACAACTTGAAAAAAAAACATCTCTAAGATTTTCTATAAACAACCTGCACGATATCTAGATACATACATACATTTATAGATAGTTTGGTTGGTTGCTTGTTGTTCATGTTGTTGTAAGATCAGCAGCAAAGAACAACAACAATATGAATTTTTCATTAAAATTTTCTTAAGTTGTTGTTTTGTACTACATATTTATTATTATTATTGTTGTTGTTGTTTTTGAGTGCATCTTGTACCGGCTGTTTTTGTTTTCAAAATTGTTTAGATTTTCTTTTCTTTTTTTAAATTTTATTTTGATTCTTGTTTTTTGTTGTTTCTAGTCTTTGTCGTCATTTTGGCTCAGTTCAATAGTTTGTTGTTGTTGTTTTTGTTCCACCACTTGAAATTGTTGTTGTCGTTTTGTATGCATTTATTATATTTTTGTTAAAATTTTTAGTGCAGCCAACAACGTTTCTTTTCGTTTTTGGCGTACGGTGGTGGCTGTGCCTGTGGTTGCAGCGCTTCGTGCCGTGCCGCCTAATCAGTGTGGGAACTTTTGTGTTTTTTCTTTTCTTTTGTCTTTTGTTTTTCTGCCTTGTGTTTTTGTTCTGTTACAAATATTTTTCATACAACGGCCCATATTCATTCTGAACGTTCACATCGTTCAGATCGGTTCAGTTCGCAAAAACTGTCGGCGTTTCTAAACACAATAGTTGATGATCGATTTGAAAATAATAGAAAAAAAAACAGAAAAACGAAAAAATCTTTCGGCGCGTATTTGTCTACAAGTGTTGAATATAAAATTCAAGTGTTACCATTAAAATAATATTTGTCATTTACAAATTTTAAATGCAAAAAAATTTGTCTTAAAAAAAAGAAATTTGTGTGAGTATTTTTTACCAAAGTGTTTAAAATATGTGTGATCAAGGAAGTAAATTGATTGAGTGATTTTCTCTATAAAAATCAGTGTAATGGAAAAAATTAATGTGATAATTTTTTTGATCCTTAAACATTTTATGTTTGTAAAAATTAAACTGATTTTATTTTAGATCCTTAAACGAAAATAATTTTATGGTATTAAACAAAAAAATATAAAAAAAATACATTTTCAGCATAAATATATATGTATTTGGACAGCATCATCGTTATCCTGTAGATATTGATAATATTTTGAATGCTAATCAGTTTGGGTTACAATTCGCTAAATTGTTCGAATACATTTAGTGTTTTTAGTGCAAAGTTCCTTTTTAAGTTAATGCTAATATAAGTCAAATCGGACAATGTTAACTTGTGCTTAATCGGTTCTGAAGTTTTAACATGTCCTTACAAAAGGAACCATTAATTTTGTTTAGTTTTATTAAAAATTCTGTTATTGTATATTATTTTTTATTTTAAATCGTAATCTATACAGAATTACCTTTCTGAAAAGATGAACAAATCATAAATCGTTTGAAAAATAATTGAGTTATTACAAATGTCAAATAGGATTTTTGGCTCGTGGAAATAATAAAATAAACCTATTTTTTTATCAACAGGTTGGAAATTGTATATACTTTTCGTAAATATCTAAATTGTAATTATATTTTAATGTACTAGGGTCTCCCAGTGGCCGAAATTCGACCACTTCAAAAACGATGGAACCACTGGACCACTTCACCTTTATGGAAAGAATTTTGAAATAAATTTTTACATTGTGCATATCTAGAGAAAATAACATTTTATGGTTTAAAATGTTTCACCAATATTGGTGGACAATAACATACTTAAAAGTGTACCACAAAAAACGTGTGGTTTTTTTTTTTATATACGAAGATTTAAAAGAAGAGATTTTTTAAAATTCGATAGATAAAAGGGTAAGAACGTCTAAAATCTGTAACCTAATATGTCCGAAATTAAGACAGATGGAATCAAAATTCAAAAAGAAGATTAATGCCGTCAATAAAGAAGCTAACACGTGTTAATACACGTGGGTAAAAACTTAATTTTTATACTTTTTATACCAAATCTAAAGTATTAAAGATGGGAATAAAATTTAAATCGAATTGATATTTTCATAAAAATATCTCGAATGTGTTTTGGTATTTTTTTGAGAACAAAATTGAACTGATTTTTGGTACTTTTTCTAAACAAAATAAAAATGTTTATAAAAAAACTGTACTCCTTTAGAAATCTATTGTAAAAATTTCTGTTTTTTCACAAAACACATTTGCAATAGCTTTCTGAAATTATTATTCCATACAATTTGATTAAACATATTTTTCAAATTCAAAATATATATTTTTTACAGACTCAAAAACTTTAAGTTTTGTTCAAAAAATGTCTGATATTTGATCCATGTTGGTTATTGGGTGCATTTCCAAAATTTTTCTATCTGCAAATTTTAAGAAATATTAAATAAGATTAGCAATAATAGGAGAATAGAAACGATGGTTTGTAAAAAAATTTGCCATTTTTCATACAAATTTGAAAATGAACTAATAGAATGAAAAAAATGTGCTCATGTTTATCACATTGCAATAATCAACTTTGGCCTACTGTAAACGGATATATTCAAAGACCATGGCATATTCTGAAAATCCAACTCAACTTTTGAAGTTACAAGTTTCAAAGAAATTTAAGCAGGGGGTAAATGATAGGTGTGCATTAGATATCGATATTTAAGTTCTATAGAGATTTCAATCGAAATTAATTTGCGCAAATTGGGACCCAGTAGTTTGGAAATTATATTTATTTTGATATTTGTGTTTAAGTGAATTAATAAGTTTTTCCCGAAATCCTTAGAGTTTAGATTGCGGGATTCCAATTGTTAAACTTGTAGAATTTGGTTAACAAAGTATTGAAAAATTTCAAATTGGTGCTATAAATAATTAACCAAATCCAAATGTTGCTATTGCTATTGGTTAAAATCGGTCCAACCAAAATATTATGAATTTTTTAATCGTCACACGTTTAAAAACAATGCACAAAAATCGGTTCCTGTATTACAATATATTGGTGGTGGGTATATCGCAAAGTCCACAGTAATGATTAGGGTGATCGATTCTTCGACATTTTTTAGAAACCGGTTTTCGGTTTCTTCGAAAAATTGCAATTTTATAATAACCGGTTAACCGGTTTTTTTTGAAAAATATTAAAACGCCTAGAAATAAGAAGAAAAAAGTTATATTTTTGAAATTAATATTTAATTTTTCTAAAAGTTAGTGGCTGATATTTTTGATATTTTATGACTTTAATTCAATTTCAAATGTTAACAAATACGTTAGGTTTTTTTAAATCTATTTTCTATTTGTGTCAAATTTGACATGAAGATCGTTAACGTCAGTAAATTTGAAGAACTTATGAAGGTAAAATAATCTCTTAGGGATAGGTAAAACACAGTTTAAATGCTTTGGAGTATATCTTTTAGAAAAAACCGGCTATTCGAGGAGAAAACCCCGGATTCTTCGATATTCGAAATGTGAGCTTTTCAAAAAAAACCGAAACCGACCTTACCAAAAAAACCGGTTATTAAAAACCGGGACGATCACCCTAGTAATGATGATAAAATACCACTTGAGAAGTCAATCGGCAAAAAATAACTTGACAAATTAATAGTGGCACATTTTGTAGCAAAAAATAAATTTGAATTCAATAAAATTCAAAAAGAAGCGTTCATCCTAAAAATGTCATATCTGATTCCTTAATAATCATACGACTCGCAGGTGACGCAGACTTTATCACTCTCTAAGGCCCAAGCCACGCAATGATCGGCTAAGTGGCCACGCAATGAGCGGCATTTCTGAGAGGCTAAGCGATAGTATTTCATATGTTTTAATTTTTTGACGCTCATCGCTCTGACGCTAGCCGCTCATTGCGTGGCCTCGGTCTTACCAGGAGAATCAAATACTATAATTCTATTTTGAATAATTAGCATTGAAATGAAAGTTTTCCCGATTGTTTATCTGCATTATTTCCAGATTTGTTTAATCATATTTTAGAAATTTTAATTGTATTTCAGAACTACAAACTTGCCAGCTCTAAGAGAGGACATACACAAATGAAATTGCATATCTGTCTGCTATGGTGTAGATAATTTTTCTTTAATAATTTGTAAAATAATAAGATAAATGAGTTTAAAGTGATTTTCTAGATTGCACTGACTGACTAAAATGCAACATTTGGATTATTGAAAACCGTAAATCTGGATAGTTTCACCAAGGCGAATTTATGCAAGGTGGCCTTAACTAAACAACATAAAAAAATAATTCGCTACTCATGGGGTCTTCATATAAAAAAATTTATGAATTTGACTCAATTTGCTTGAATCATGCTGTCACTTCATTAAATTCGCCTTGCATTTCCCTTTACCTCAAACCAAGGCTAATTTATACAAGGATTAAGCATGAACAATTTGTAAATTTGTTTCATAAACGGTCTTCCAATACAAACTTCCGAAATTTTGACAATACTCTTGAGGCTGCATTTGTCGAATTGGCTGTCATTTATTCAGTTTGTTTTGTCATATCACAATGTACAGTTATTCCGCTCAACAACACGTGCAAATGATAATTTTTTTTTTTCAAAATAGGGTTTCTGTGAACTGGTCACCGATATCGTGCGATTTGGCCCCATTATAATTTTTCCTGTGGGATTTTCTTAACATAACGGTTTACCTCAAAGCCAATATTACCCATGCCATCGGTAAAATTCAGACTGATTTATGCGCCAGAGTCATGGAAAATAGGACATTTCGGATGGGAGACACCCAGCGAAGCCGCGGCGAATATTAGCACGATGTTATATTCCATACATAATGACATCGATAGCACTTTCAAACGATAAAAAATGGAGATGATATCTCAAACACAGGAATGTCATTTATAACTTTTTAGATAATTCAGTATAAGTTAAATTAAAAAGGAGAGAAGTAATATCCAATAATAAAATTTTTACGAAAATTAAAAAAAATCAAAATTTCCCTTGTATGTAAATGCATTTTTAAACTTCAGATGCACGGCTTAACATTGTACGAAAAAGTTCGATCCTCACTTTTTCGAATAAAAAATAAAACAAAAAAACCGTAATATACTTAACAACAATTTAAATTAAAAATGCATTAAATCATTCGTCATGACTACATTTTCAAAAGTTTCCATTAAATTATCACTCACTGCATGAAGTATGTAGAACAATATTAGTCACAATTTTTCATTATCTTAGACGAAAAATACATTTTTTTTTTTCAAAAAAAGTTTCCATTGTTCAGTCACTCAGTGTTTTATTTATTTATTTATGCACAGATACAGACAGACAGATTAACTGAAATGAAACAAATAAGTATGAATGTGGTTTGTATATACGAGAGGATTGTGTTATTAATATTATTTATTTACATACAATAAATACATTTAGAATTTTGAAAAAGTTTTCAAAGCGTAGTTTTATTATTCTTCGTTCTAGTTAAAATCTACCTACGATCAACCAAAAATATTTAAATATCATTTTAATACGACTACAAATATGTAGTTTACTTTGGCTTTAACAACATTTTGTTGTTGTAGTTAGTTTACCATCTCTTTTTATGTAAAAATTCGAAAACAACATGTAGTCAGTCTTCTTGTTTAATACTCGTATACTGGAATAAAATAAAGTAAACAAGAAACCAAACAGAAGATTAGAATTACAAAAATAAAATGAAATTCTATTTAATGCCTGCAGTATTATGAACATTTCATATTGTTTGTTGTCATTTTATTATAGCTGCTGTTGCTACACTTAGACACCAATAACAACAGCGACAAGTAAGTAAATCATATTACTTAACAATTGTGACAATAACAACAACAACAACAACAACTAACTGTTTTGACAGTAATACTACATGTCATTTCAATTATCTTTGATATTTTCTTTTGCAGCAGACAGACTCTCTGTCAGTCTAACAATGCTAAATACATATGTATGAATGTATGTATTGATAAACATGTACAGACATGCATGTTTGTATGTAAATTCATAAATGCATTAACAATAATAATAATAACGACAATAACAACGATAACAAGAAAAATAAAATAGAAAATAAGAGAGTGTCAACAAAATATATACAATGTTGTTGATATGCACATACTTACAATGTATGAATATTAATACAGGGGTTTGCATGTTTTATAGAAAATTTGTGAAGATTTATAACGTCACCCACCTAAAATGCTAATGGCCATAGAGAATTATTTATAGAGACGCGACACTCAGTTTTGTCAAACAAAAATAACACAAATCATATGTCTGATACAACAACAAAATGCATTGAGTAACAAGTATTTTCAAAACTATAAGGATTTCAGAAAAAACAAGGATTATTTAATAAAACAAATTTAGAATATTATTACTAACCTGTTTTTCTTACCCCTCACCCCTTTGGGAGCATATGGCTTCCACAAAGCATCTCCATCTTACACGATTTGTTTCCATGTAAGATTGCACTGTCCTAGATCTTGGAGTAACGTGCGTCTCCATGTATTCTTTGGCCGACCACGCCTTCTTGAACTTTGAGGGTTCCACTCTAGCGCCATACTTTTTATATACTGTCAGGATTCTTTCTGATAATATGGCCGATCCACCTACATTTCCTACGTTTTATTTGTGTTAGAATGGGTTCCTCGTTGGTAGGGTTCCAGAGATCCGTGTTGCTGATGTTGTTAGGCCAGAATATTCTGCAAATGTGACTGAGGCACTTGGTAATGAATACATGTAGTTTTTGGGTGATGATTTCCGTACAACAGAGCAGACTTTACAAATGATTTTAATATTCTACGCTTGGTTCGTCTTGATATTTGTGAGTTTATCCATACTGGTTGTAGTCTTCCTAATGCCGCTCTCGCTTTATTGGGCCTGTTATTTTCATCTGTTTCAGCGCCGCCATTCCTTGATACTGTACTGCCTAGATAGCAGAAGCTTTCTACGTATTCAGCTGGTTGGTCTAGTAGCAAGATATTACTTACCTAATCCATAGAAAATATACATCAAATATATCACTGAAATCGGTAAACGTTAAAACTTTTTACAATTTATGGATGGATTTTGATAAAACTTCATAGAAAGTCCAAAATGTTCGGAAGTTATTTTTCATACGTATTAACCAGACAGTAATTTTTAAACGTTTTACAAATTTTAGATTATTTTGACCCCAATATACGAAAGGGTTAATTTTGAATAGAAATCATGGAACATTTCTCAAAACATACCAAAAGTACTGCTCATCTTTTGTTACGTTCGGTAAAGGTTTCCTGTGATGGTCTGACCAGATTTCAGCAGCTCATAATAGATTGGACCCACCAAATACAGATCAATTCCTTAGCGCCATGGATGTTTGGCTTTGGTGTCGATTCGGCGGGTTGGCCGGACTTCACGTACAATCTCTTATGCTTCGGGTTATCGTAATAGATAAATTTTTCATCGCAAGGTTTGAATCCTTTCATTGAGTTCATTGAGTACCTCCCAATAATTTCTCTTATTGAGTTTGACAACAATCTTCATGTTATAATTGTTGTTCTTCAAACTGGCCTGGGCGATATTTGTCTCCGTGTCAAATTCTGAATCGCACAAAAAATTTATCGGACGTTGAATCCGATAGAACACATTCACCATTAGCTTTGGTGAGAATTCGGTGTGCTTCAGCGACTCTTTTTTCTAATTAAGGAAGTAAAGCTAAACTTCCCGCATATGACGCTTGTTGTTTATACTACAATGTTCAATAACTAAGTGAGATTAAATGACAGATATGTACCCTTGAAAATGACATACAGAGAGCCTCAAAAGTGAGTACATTTTTTTTCAGCGAATTTTTTGATTTTTTTAAGATCATGAAAATCATTATTGTCCGACATCAATATTTTTTTCAGAACCGAATATATTATTCAGCCCAATCTCCAACAAACCGAAACTTTTAAATTTTAATCGATGGATAGATTTTAGGATTTTAATTTTTTAAAAAAAAATTAAATAATTTTGGTATTTACTCACTTTTGAGGGTCTCTGTATAAGTTATTTTAATAGATGACAGCACCCTGTTTACATCTAAAATATTTAGACGTCCATACAGCTGATACTATTGCAAACTTATGTAAATTGAATTACATACATGTTTACATACAAATACAATATATACTTACATATTTACTACAATATATATAAGAATGATCACCCTGCAGCCTTTGTATCTAGTTTTTCGTTACTGTCAGTTTCTAAAACTCACCACTGGTTACCAGCCAATCTACTAGCAATGCTTTTATATGGTGCTATGTTTGTAAATAACCTTTCTATGGTAATTTAAACATATTTTTACTGAAGAAGCAGCAAGTGAACACTTGGTGGGATTTTTTGCATGATTTAAGGAATCTAACAACTCGGGTACAGATTGTCATTTAAGTTGTCCGTTATTCATTGTTAGCCATACAGAACTAGCGATTTGGTTTAAAGTGGAGATGACCAATTGTCACCTTTTGAATAACTGTGCATTAGAAAAGTAACTACATAGTAACAACTAAGTAATTATGGTAAGTTCAACGTAAAGACTTAAACAATACCGATATGGTTAGTGCATACAATGTATTATATTGTATACCAAGTGTACACACGTATTTGTAAGCGTATAAAGTTACAATAAATAAATATTCAGAATGTATGAATATTTTGGACATAGTAATGTACATACAAACATATAGAAATAGATATTTATTCAAACAGCAACTATGAAATACAAGCACCTTTATTGTCCGCACTCCGGAGTGTCAATTGTTGGATTGTCTACGGAATATTGCTTTAATATACATACATACACTTAACGACAAATAAATACCACCTACGAAATACATCAATCACAAATGTAAATTTAATTATTTCAATTTGACCTAAGAAGCATTCCTTGTTGATCAGAAACAACAATTTAGTATATTCTGACCTTCGAAGAGCTTTTCGAATATCATTTTATAATAGTTGTATACATATATATTCCAAATGGAACAATAAATATCAAACAAATCTAATTCAGAAACTGAAAATACCGGAATTTTTCGGGATCAACAAATCCCGATTTTTTTATTTATTTTATTTGAAATAAATATCAAATTTTTGACTTGTGATATATGTATAGGTAATACTAGTTCCAAAATCTGAGGAAACAAAACAAAATGTTTGAATATATTTAACTGTAAAGACAATATGATGAAAGAAATAAGCAAAATTAAAACAACTGATTTGACGAATAGACATTTACTGCTAATAAAAGTTATATACTTAAATATAATTTAGAATTCATCTGAACATTTTTTTTGTTTGGACTAGACTCGCGAAAAGGGTTTAAGCGAATTTGGTTAGTTCATTTACTTCCATTAGTTCCTTTTAATATTCTATTAACCTTTTTTTCTTATTCAAAAAAGCTGGTACAAATATTTACGAATTGGTGTATTCAAACCCTAAATGAAACAACAGTCGGCAGTGGGGATTAAAGTAAATTATGATTGGTAGATAATAATATATCGGACCAAAGAAATTAGTAGTAGAGTCCTAATTTGGCGGCTCATGATCCAAAAATATTCTATACAAAGTAGGTTTAAATTTTATATGACAAATTTTCGAAATTTTCGTATTGATTAACATTCAAATTACTCAGAAAATGAAGTCATGAACAATTATAAGCGAAGCTTACTTTGGACACACGCCAGAGGAGAAACTTCTTCCGCACGGCCGAAGTCTGGCTATACATGAACAATTTACTGGACGAAGACGATTTCGGACCTAGAATGTGCCCGGCTATGCTAAGATCATCTTGCAGTCAGCCAAAGACTTTTTAATTCGTAATTATGAGTATTTTTCCTTCAATATAATGAAATAAATCATCAAAGTTCCTTAACTGCTTCTTGAATGTAGTTCCAATTGAGAAAATTTCGCACAAAAACATTGATGGAAGAACTAGTTCTAGTTCCGTTGATTTTAGGAAACTAAATATTTGGATCCCAAGAAAAACTGTACTAGTTCCATAACAACTTCTCGAATATATCTAGTTATCATTCTTGTTTAACGTTGCAATCAATGATTTTTTAACTAGAACTAGTTCTTCCATCAATGTTTTTGTGCGAAATTTTCTCAATTGGAACTTGTTTCAGAAAGCAGTTACGGAACTTATTTATATTTACTAAAAAATGTTTATTGATTCTTAAATCCATTTACCGTTTGATATATTCGATTTTAAACATGGCCGGCCATCCGATTGAAAAGAAGCGAAAAGAATCGATGTCAATATTTTATTTCACTCCAAGGACATCGACATGTTAAGAGACAGGTCCGCTTCATATAAAGCGTTTGAACTAGAACCGGTTCTGTTCCCCCAGGGTAGTGATTTAAAAAAATAGTTCTAAAAATGTTTACTTTATTTAATCAATGTCTATTAATAAGGTCTGTGCAACTCTATAACAATTCAAAAATAAAAAGAAAAACCGGCATTTTGTTTGTGTAAAACTATACTGAGCTTGTCAAAAACAGCTGACTACAATACCAAGAATTCAAGGCGAATTCACCACAAAGTGGTGTCGATGGCACAGCTGATTATTTTTTTCTCCACTTGTTTAGGGCTCAAGCTGTCAAATTCACAAGTTTGTTGTTGCGAATACCACAACAAAAGGTATAAACATAAACAAAAATTTTGACAAGCACAGTATGTAAACACAATGGAGCAAAAAAGATCAGCTGATTAGATGCACAGACCTTATTAATAGACCTTGTATTTAATAAAGAAACAATTATATATTTTTTTTAATTCCCCACATTTCATTTCCGAGACTCCGTATAACACATGATTGATACATATATATATCCGCAATAGTTCCGCTTAGGTTTTTCCATAATTGGCTGAGATATAATCAAAAACCACGATTTCGACTAGATTTTTGACCTATTTCTGGATCTATATCTGGATTATTATGTCATTAATATCTAATGATAGACACTTCAATGACCTTTCCAAGGATGCACAGTGGGGTAGAATCGAAATTTTTTGTAAAAAATAAATCTGGCATTTCTAAATTTAAATTTTAAAATTTTGCCATACCTTGGTCCGCTTTTTTAAAAATATATCACTGGACTTGACAATACCAATTATGAATCCAAGAAGAAAATAGTAGATTTTTGCTGTATTTTGGTCGAAAAGGTGACATAACTATTTTTTATTAAAAACAAAAACTTTCTTTAAGAATACATAACAATTTTACATTTTTCTCTAAGTTATCTTTACGGAGAACATTTTGGTATAAAAAATATATTCTATTTGTCGAATATGTCGGCCTTACGCCCTTCGGAAATTGACCTATTTTTTTTATCAAAATTTCAACATTGGGCCACATCTAAAATCCCAAAGCTGGGATCAGAAAACGGAAAGCAGTTTTGGAAACCGTGATATGTTTGGGGATAACTCAAAGCATTTTCCCAGCCCCGAAGGAAATGTGGATCCTATGGGCAAAATTGTAAAACTTAAAATTTTTGGGATTTTCACTCCAATTTTTAGGAATTGCGGGATTCTCTTTGAGCTTTTGACAAGTTTTTTTTTACACTTTGTTATTTAGAATAATAAGTTTAAAAAACGTTGAAAATTTTATTTAGTTTTGTTAATAAATAACGATTTACTTATTACATATTTATAGAGTTTCTAAAACTAAAATTTGTATCAACATTTTAATAGGATTGCAAATATTGGGATCAATTTGATTCACATTTACTATTTTTTTGTTTAGATAAGTTAATTTTTGGTCTTACAAAAATTTATCTTAAAGTACTTGGTGAAGTAAATATAAGATTCGGCCGAATATTACTTAACTTTTTTTTTGTCGTTGAGTGTGTAAACAGTGTTGTCGAATCAATTTACCTAAATTGGGCAAACTGCTTGTCATACGTGTTATACGAAATCAATTTGTGTTTTTAAAGGCTTTTAAAATTTAAATTAGTTTTGAATGAAGAAAAAAAACTTCAATAAAAACTGTTTACATATTGATGATTGACACAAAGAAAAAAACGTTTTTTTTTTTTTTTCATATACAGTCAAACACATTGTAACAGTAACCATGAAAAAGGCCCTAAGTGCACTTTTTATAGTTTTTAATAATAGAAAATCTAAATCTACATATATATTAATAAAATTTACAAGTTGTTGAGCTATTATTCACTGGGGACTTTTACATAAAATGAAATCATTTCATTGAAGATCTAAATGATAATAAAATATTTATGATCATTTGATTTTCTTGTTCTGTTATTATTAGTATTAAACAGAATACATATTTAAATACCAGCTCGTAAAATGTTTATTAAATTTTCTTCTATACCGTTGACTTTTGTACTCTTATTTGATTTTATTTTCATAAGAAAAATAAAAATAAAACTAATAAAATGTTTAAAACTAAATTTGGTTTGATTTTCTTCTATTGGTTTGTTGTTGAGGTTGGTTTCTTAATTAATAATTGTATTTTGAGTTCATATGAGACCTACTCTCTATTTTAATATTTTTTTCGTTTTTTAACCTTGATTTTTATGAGTTTTTGGACATTTAAGTGTTTGAAAAAAAGCTAAAAAAAAATATAAAAAAAAGAAATATGAAATAAATTTATTCATAATTAAGCCCTTAAATAATAATAAATGTTGGTTCTGATTTCTTTTTTCTTGTTTTGTTGTTTTTTTTTTTTGAAGGGATTTATTTGAACGAGGGCTGCTATAGAGGATTAGGTAATTCCATGTTGTATATTACGATTTTCATATCTTTGAATTAAAATAAAACAAATTGTGTGTGAGATTTCACCGAAGTTTTGTATTCGTTTGAAAGGCCTATTGATGCCATTATGTTAGCTGTATGGAGCTCATCCGAAATGTGCGATTTTCCTTGACTCTGGCGCATAAATCTGGCTGAATTTGACCGATAGCTTGGGTTATGTTGGTTTTGAGGGTCGACTTATTCGTATAGACCTGTGACTTAAGAAAACCCCACAAGAAAAATTCTATCGGGGTCAAATCTCATGCTCTCGGTGGCAAGTTTACATCACCTCCACGTAAGATGACCATGCCCTCAAATCGCTAGTGCAGAATGTCCAATGTGACATGGGCTGTGTGACATGTAACTTCGTTCTGTTGAAACCCCTTGTCATTGGTGAATATATGGGCCTCATCGCTGAAGATGATTTTTTGATGAAAATTGTCCAAACAGAACACCCATTTTAATAAAACAATTTTATAATTTACACGCTATATCCATCCATGGTTATTTGGTAAAACCAACTGAATAAATGACAGTTAATTCTAGAGATTTAGCTTCCACAATTTGGCCGCTATCAACTGTAAAAGATCGGTCCCTATTGGAAGACCAGTTCGGTTAACAGCTTTCAAAATTTTGTTTAAAACAACAGGCTGGAACAGAGTCTCTTCAATATTCATTTCAAGCTATTATAATATTATCATATGTCCATAGATTAACATACATTTTTCATCGGCACTCGTTATTTTTGTTTGTTTTTACAGCCTAGCCTTAATAAAGTAATTTAAGTAAGCCCTTCTTTTTTGGATTTCATATTTTTCTTTATTTTTCAATTTTATTTTGTTTACTTTTTACAAAACCTAGTATTTATTTGTTTATTTCTTTATTTCTTTAAACAAATTATTATGTTAAACGGCAAAATACACTAAAACCGAAAAAAAACAAATTGAAAGGGCGTGCTCTGGCGAACGTGACTTTTAAAGGTTTAAATTTATTTTTCATTTTGAAAATTATCTAATTGTATTGTTTTTTTTGTTGTCTAGCCATAGTTAAATAATTAGTTTTATCGGATGTTATGAATAGCGAATGAAAATAAAATATAGAAAAATACAGCTGCCGCAAAATGCCCTTCATTTGTGACAGCCTTTTCAATGGGTGTTAAATTACGCTTATAATTATTTATAATAAAATTTACTATAAAAAAATTATAAAAACTCTTTACTTATGATAATTATATAAAGAAAAAATAGACACATTAAATATTATTATTTAAATTATTTGTTTTAGTATAACAAACAAATAGTTTTCTTTTATTTAAAAGACAACAATTTCTATTGTTCTAGTGAATATTTATCAAGTATTTCTAAAACTATAAATTTAAATTTACATATTTCCTTAATATTTCAAATCTTCCACAACTTTAATTTTTATTTATTCTTCTTTTGTTCCATTGAAATTTATTTAATTTCATTTTATATAAACACTTTCATTATTTAAACAGCGAACGGCCTGTTTTCATATTTATTTCAATAATAAATGACATATAGTGTTGAAAACTAAAATAAAAACAAAAAGTCAGATTTCTGTATTCGGCTGTGTCGAATCTTATAAACCCTTCACATTAATAGACGTAATACGTTATTTTCGACCACGATTTTATGTGAAAAATTAACATACCTAAACAAACAATTATTTCTGAATAAATGTAAATCAAATTGATCCTAATATTTGCAATCCTATTAAATGTTGATGCAAATTTTAGTTTTAGAAACTCAATAAATATGTAATAAAATCTTTATTTATTTACAAAACTCAATGAAATTTTTAACGTTTTTCAAATTTGTAATTAACATATTGTCAAAAAGTCAAAGGGTATCCCGCAATTCCTAAAAATTGGAGCGAAAATCCCAAAAATTGTATTTTTTACAATTTTACCCATACACATTTCATTCAGGGCTGGGAAAATACTTTGGAGATAAATAGGGAATACATCAAGGCTTTCCGTTTTCTGATCCCAGCTTTGAAATTTTAGAACATGTGGCTCAAAAAAATAGGTCAAATTCCGAAGGGCATAGGGGCGACATATTCGAAAAATAGGATATGTTTTTTTTACCAAAATGTTCTCCGTAAAGATACCTTGTAAAAAAACAAAAATATTGTTATATATTATTAAGGAAAGGTTTTTTTTAACAAAAGGCTCCTTTTCGCCCAAAAAACCGCAAAAAATCTAATATTTTTTTAATTTTAAAATTGAAAATCGTTTATTTTTGGATCATAAATTGATATTGCTCTGAAATATTTCGTATATTATTGGTAAATTAGTTGTCTAACTAACAAAAAAAATTCAAGTCCATTCGGTTCAAAAATACGTCGTATATACGGACCAAGGTATTGCAAAATTTTAAAAATTCAATTTTGAAATGCCTATAACTCGGCAATTATAAGATATATCACCTAGCCGAGCGCTTGAAATCGGATGTGTACAAAAAAATGGCACGTGTTGAAAATATGAGCCCCATAGCAGCCCTGCACCAGCCGTCCCACTGTGCTGAATCAAAAGAATCCAGAATATATATATGCCCAATTCGCGATTGATGTCGTAGTGTTGTAGCATTGTATGTCATAAATATTTTTCAAATTAATTTTTCGAAACAAAAACAAAACATTAATAAAACAATTCGACATACAATAATGGGCAATAATTTTAATTGGTTCACAACTGAAAATTGTGAATATTACAAACGGAATGACAAACTTTTCTAAACATTTAACATTCTGGTTGAAGGGTATACAAATCTATGATGTTTTGGGTCACTTGTTGACTAAAACAAATGATTGAATGCCAAATTGCAATGAAAACAGATGTTCATTATGAACAAAAGAAAATATAAAATACTACAACAGTAGAACTTAAAACAAGAAAATATATTTATATTAAACATTATCTAAAATAAAACACATGTCATTGTTTACAAGTTTTTGAAATATATTTATATTAAACAATTTATTTATTACACAAAGCGTGATAGCAAAGTCTGTTTGTAGTTCAATTCCAATAGGAGTAGGGGGTGGTGGAGGGGAAAAACATGAAATTATATTTTAGAATCGATAAATTAAATAATTATTAACAGCTCGGTTTGCCATAGTCATACATCAAAAGAAATCTCATATAAAAATTAATGATTGTATCAAAAGTGTTGGCATTTTTGCACCTACCAATATTTTTAGGTTTTTCAGGTTTTCTTTTCATCATCTATATACTTTTTAAACCATAAATTACTGCATATTTCAATAATTTATTAAATCAATACCTACCTACATTAACAGACCGTTTTGAGGGTCTGTTTATTAAAAAAATATATAAATAATAATCGTAATCATTTATTAATAAAGAAACAAAAAAATATACAGTCAAACTCACAGATACAATATCAATAATTATAATAATAGTTCAATCATTTAAGTCTTAGTAATAGTTGCTAAGTGTGGAATAAATTAGCGGCTGACTGGCTGGCCGGTTGACTGACTTGCCAACCAATTGATTGGGCTGATAGAATACGATTTTTTTTGTTCATGTCATTAAATAGCAACAACAGCAAGCTATTGTTTGATTTTTCAAAAGTGATAAGAACACTATAATAACAACAAATAAAATGAATATTTGTCACAAACATTCAACCATACGAATATGATAATATGAACTAATTCAAATATATGTAACAGTTTGTTTTTATTAAATATACTGAGATAAAATATTATTGGGTACACATTTTTATTTCAAATACGGCACGAGTTTCAAAACTTAAAATATGGCTATTAATATTCGAAGCACTTAAATAATATAGAAAATAAATCGAATACTACTGACAAATTTGAATGGAGGACAGTGACACATCTTTGCGACAGTTCAGATCAAGAAAGATGCAACTTCTGCCATTGTAATTGATACATCAGCAACTCATACTTTCCAATATGCAGTGGTTGACAATACAATGGAAACTTTTCCAAATATTTAAGTATTTTATTAATATTGTTACGTTTTTAGCTTTTAAAAATGGTGGTTTATTTCCTTTAAATAAACCTAATTTTGTTGCTTGCAAATAATAGCACTTTAGTAGTTAAAAATTTGCAACATCTATTAATTTATTTAAATTTACACAACTATTTAAATATGTAGTCACTCTCTTTTAATACATTCGCTTACACATTTTAAAAACACACTGGTAATATTCAAGAATACATTGGTACTAAAGTTGATGACAAGAATGATAAACTAAACTGACTGCAACTTGCTGTACCCATTTATATACACAGTGCCTAGAAGTTTCATGAATTATCTAACGGACAAAACTAGAATGTTCTATTTCTAGAGCTTTCAGCAGCCTTAACAGTTAATTTATGACATGTATTCAAAAGCTGGTGGATGTGAAAACTGTTGTTAAACCTTTAAATTCATATTGATAGTGCAATTTCGAAACAATAACTTTATTTAAATAGAAAACCTAATCAAAACCTTTTAAGTTGGGGTGATTGCAGAAGGTAAATTGAGTGAAATGAAACAAGGAAAGTGGTATTATAATATATTTTTGTCTGGACCTTTAGTACCGATGTTTTTTGATATCACTGACAATTTTTAGATGTTTAGCAAACAATTCAAAATAAAATCTTAAGCCACCACATTAATTAACATCAAGATTATTGTTCATTACTTTTAAATTTACTGATGTACCTACTTAAATACTTATTGATATTTTTTCTAATAAAGTTATTTTTTCTTTACTTTCTTTCCAGAAATCCGTGAAAATAAAATTTCATTTCGCCTAAAACTCAACTCTGTTCAAAGAGAATTATATAAAAAAAACTATTTTACCCTTGATAAAGGATTAAAAAAAAATAAAACTCCTTAAACGTAACAAAGAAAAAGAGTTTAATTTTTTTTTACCTATAAAAACAACAATATCGTTGTAAACTACCAATGATTACAAGTCAAAAGCACAAAAAGTACAATAATAAGTGCAACAACAATAAAATTAATAAGAATAGTAATAAAAGTGCGACGAAAATACAACAAACTATTAAATATTATTTAGTGAAAAACAACAAACAATTTCTATTGCAATTTTACTATTTAAATTCAAAAATCAAACGTGAAAATTACAAATTTAAACGTTTAAATCACGAACCATTATTGCTGAGGTTGACAACACTGAAAATAGAAGATACAAAACCATTATAACAGCATAAGCAGCAGCAGCCGCAAAAGCAACAACAATTCTTATAACACTAAGTGAAGTGAGTGTGAGTACAAAGAACTCACTAGAAGATAAGAGGTGAAAGGGAGCAATATTTGTAACAGCAACAACAACAACAACAGCGCTACATATCAACAACAATAACAAACGTTGACATTTTATTCCCCCAGGCATAAATAAATAAACGCTATATTGTTTTTTATTGTTGTTTTATATTCATTTAATCTAAATTTGTTGTTGTGTGCACACGGGACTCACGGTCGCCAAGGTTGTGTGAGTGTGTTTTGTATTTAACGAAGAGTGACGTTGACAGCTAACAAGCAACAACAACAACAATACAGCAATCATCATACACATCCATAGTAAACCTCCAAACACTCCAACACAAAATAGTAAACAAGCCAACCAACCAACAGACAAACAAACAAACATAAACAAACTGGTTGAATAGACGACGATTCAAAACAAAACCGGTTCAAAGTGTTCAAACCAAAACAAAAAACCAACTAAAAGCAAAACAAAACACAGCTTTGTTTTTATTTGGCATCACTACCATAACAAAACACCAAAAAATAGTAGTAAAAAAAGAAAACAATTCCTACTACATACATTTTGGCTTGAAGTGAAATTTGTTAAAAAAAATAATTAAATAAACACCCCCACCGCTGCAAACCTAAACATAAGGCAAACAACAAACCTTTAAACAAAAAAAAAAGAAAATCTTTCTTGAAATAAACAACAAAAAAAGAGAAAATTTCCATATTTGTCCCAGTTTTGTTTGGTTGCATTGCAAACAACCACAGCAACAGCAACAGCAACAAACAAGTAAACCAACCTTAAATCACAGCAATAACAACCAGTGAAATACATTAAAACAACAATAACAAAAAAACTGCACTGTAGTTTTTTTCAACACAAAACTCTACACGCGATTTTAAGCACAAAACACGTTTTTTTGGATTTTGTTTTACAACAACAGCAGCAGCAACAACTACAACAACGAAAGACATTATTGTCATTAACAGCATCAGCTTTAGTAACAACTACAATTGAAGTTTGCTGCTGGTTTTTGTGGATTTTTTTCTGGTGTTAAAAAAAAATATATTTGTGTCTTCGTTCTTATTTTGGTGTTAAAGAAACTGGATTTTTCATTCAATGTACTCAATGGTTGATTGTTACGCAGATATGGGACAAATCGGTCAAGAAGTAAGTACAAAATATGTTTTCTTTCTTTTCTTTTTTTTGTTTATACTAGAATACTACTCGTACTTTAAATAGTTTATCATTTTTTTATTAAGGGTATTCATAGTAAGACAGTGTAGCAATTTTAGAATATTTCTTAATATTCTTTTATTTTGGAAAAAAATCGCCAAAAATATTTTAAGATTTAGTTTTATTATAAAATTGTATATTTTAATTATGTAGGTATTAAAGATTGCTTTTAATTTTAAGTTAGAAATTCCCTTGAGTGATGTTAAACCGAAGGATATTTATATTTTGATAGAAAATATAATTAAAA
Organism: Calliphora vicina; assembly: GCF_958450345.1. Taxonomy (NCBI): domain Eukaryota; kingdom Metazoa; phylum Arthropoda; class Insecta; order Diptera; family Calliphoridae; genus Calliphora; species Calliphora vicina. The sequence continues at coordinate 63,050,332 of NC_088784.1, forward strand.
ATCTATATAGATATTCAAAATAATACAATATTTAACATACAACATAAATGTTAATAAAAAAAAACACTAAAACTACGGTTCTGATTTTTTTAATAGATTGAAATTATTATACAACTTACAAAAAAAAAATATTATTTTTATAGCCAATAGTGATAAATTTATGAACCTTTTCCGGAAACCCTTCCATTAAGGTTTATATGTATACTGCTTTCAGTCACTTTAAAATCTACCACACTTTTGGCTCCGGTCAGTTTTGAGGATTTGCTTCTCTTGGTACAAATACCACATTATTGTTTTTGTACCACTCAAGACCTTGCTTACCACATTGACAGGATACCAATTCAGGTCAAAAATAAGTGGACACATTAAAAAGTCTTATAAATGTATGCATCCTCTTTTGTAAACATTCCTTTGTAACAAATGTTTGGCTCCTAAGAACTTTTTGGCAAAATTTTCTGCTTTTGGGCAATAAATTTTTCTACAACATTTTCTCAAGCATCAGCAACATAAAAATATTAACTCGGAAGCTGTGATAGCTTTTCCAGAACATACATTTCGTTATCCATTATGCAGCAGGTATATTTTTTTTTTTATAAAATTTGACTTCAATTTCCATGCTCTGTCTTTGGACTCTAAATTTTTAGCAGAGTTCCTGTCAGGAACTTTTTGAGCCTTGTATGTTTTGAATACTGTATTGGCTTCAAATTTTCGTACCAAATAGTCCGAGTACTGAGCTAACCAGGCTGCTTTTCTAGCGGATGTGTTGGGAACTCTTTTGAAAATGCTTTGTATTTATTGGCTTTAGAGACATCATGTGGACCATTCCTTCTACCTCAACCAAGTTTTCTATTTGACAAGTTCTCCCGATACTGTTTAATAACATTGCAATCAGTTTGACAGCAGACCTTTGTTTATTTGTCCAACTTTTTGTAGGACCAAGTTGAGTTTTGTTGAAAATATTAAATAATTTTAGTACGCACTTTTTTCTCGTCACTCATTTTAATTTTAATTTAACAAGGAATTTGTGTTTTAGAGATACTAAAAGGAGAACCAGAGAAGAAAAATCCAAATCTGGATTTTAATAGCCAACATATTCCCCTGATAAAACCTAGTATGTTATTCAATTTACATCCAGCAAAACTCCCAAGTTCATCAAAAAATCTGTTACTTAGCCATTTAAATCTGTGACTCTGTAGTCTCGGGCAGATGTTCTCATGTTCTCTACTGACTCCAACTCCTCAACATTCCCAAACACCCTACAGAAATCCTGTCTGCTATTATCCCCAATTAAGCAGTTATCACTGCCATTAGTGTTTTGGTTGCCTTTGCATTCAGTTTTTGCCAATAGAACTTGGATACTTGACAATCCATTCTACTATTGCAGGATTGGTACCCAACACACAATCTGATTGAGTAGTGTATCAATAACTCTTCGAGAGCTCTCCTATTATTAAGTAACATGTTTTTATTAACTCTGTGGCTTTCCTGATAGCGAAGATCTGTATCTGAAAGACACTGAACTCGTTTGAGAGTCTATATTATCGTTAAAAGGTTATTCGGGAATACAAAATTAGTATTTTAGTAAAATTGTTTTATGCTAAATTCCCAATTTTTAATTTGATAAATTCACTGAAATTTATTGTTGGGGGATATCGTTTAATATCCTTGTCGACCATATAAAACCCGGTCCCTGTACCAGAGTCCATCTTGGATCCATCAGTAAAAACTGCACCCCCATCGGATCCAACTGAAAAACTCTACTGGGGGTGGTATGATCAGAGATTACCGTGGGAATGATGTACTGATCGATAAAACCAGCCTCATGTAATATCTTAGTGTGATCTACCCGCAATGGTTTCAGTAACGAGGACTCAAATTGTCTAAGTAAGTTCCTTGCCGACACACTCTCAACATAATTCTCACTGATTAGTAAGTTTATACCCAGACATGATCAACTTTGAGCTTTGTTGAGTATAATCCTATAACAATATCATAAGTAATAATAGACCATACTTGGTCACAAACCCCAATTCTTGCCATTGATTTTTCATGACAATTTTCTGTCAAGGAAGGTTCCAAAACACTTTGCTCCCCCTGATAAAATCAGCTCAACGACGTCTAATTTCGGCAAATTGAAAGTCTCCATCCTGTGTTTCCTGGTAAAGAGCACCAATTGTCTGTCTTCGATATATTTATACCCAACCTGGTAGTTTTTTCCCAGGACGAGTAATAGTGACATAAATTGGATTATTTCATCCGTAATGCTTCTTTTCCAACTGACTATACCGAAAAAATCTAATTGTATAAAGAAATTAGCAAAAATTCCCGACAAAGATTTCCCGAAAATTGGAAATTCCGGGGAAATTATCAGGCGTAGAAACCCTTCAACAGACCATAAATAACCATAAATTTCTTCCACGGATTTAATTTTGTTACAAAGATCAGAATAAGGGAGTTGTTATTTAAATTTAAATTATGTAAAGTTGTATTTCTACTTATTACCTTTTTTTTTTCTTTTTCATTATTTATTGTCATTTATATTATTTATTTAATTTAATATATGCAATTTCAATTCAAGGTCTGCTGGTGGTTAGAAATACAAATAAAGTACTTGTTGTCATTTGTTTAGGAATCGATACCAAAATAAATAAAAAGATTAATGTTTAAATTACAATAATAAATGTTAAATAAACCCACTTAATTACATACAAAAATATTGCATAAATTCTTAAATATGCATTCATACAATTAATTTTATTTATTACTCGAACATTAACAAATAAATAATACAAGAACAACAAACCGCATAACGTAATTCGAAATATGTTGTCCTAGGTTGGGTACTTTACGAGCCATAAAAAATGTATTAAAAAATAAAAACAATTCAATAGAATTTGAAAAAAAAAACTAAATCATAATAAATATAACGATGGCAATAATGTACGTACGAGTAGAGTAAGTAGTATTTAAAATTATTAGAAAAAATTTTTAATTTTATCGCTCGCTCAGCAGTAATTAATTTTTTTAATACTTTTTGTTTGTGTTGTGATGAATATCAACACATTCTACTCGTATTTCTGTGAGGATGTTGTTTTTTTATTTAAATGAAACATAAAATTGTAAACTATTTGCACATAAATATTATATTATTTTAGTTTAGTTTTTATTGCTAAAAATTTAACTATAGTGAACCGAATTGAAAAACGCAAAAACTGCATACAAAATAAGATTTATGTTATACACTTAAAGAAATTCACGACTGCACCAGTCATAAACATTAAACTATGAATTTTAATTATTGTCTGGCGCCCAAACAAGGTTCTTGCCATCAGTATTATTAGCTGTAATTAAAAATGTAAACATTTTAATTGATATTAGAGACTTACAGAGTGTTGGCAGAGGCTTCTATAATCATTTATAAATTAATTGCAAATATTGCTTCTGAGTTCATCTTGTAACATTCTTGATACATTTTCGTATGTCAAATAAAAGAATAGTCGCTAATAATCACACCCAAGAGATCACTTAGGTCGTTCAGAAATGGACTACCGATATAGCAAGACTAACGCTGCGGAGGTGTATATATATGTCTATGAGATAAATACAAATCCTCCGACTTACTTATTATTAAAAAGTCGATGTTTTGAACTTTCGACTTTTTATTTTTTTTTTAATAATCGACTTTAGTTGACTTTTTTGGGATAATGGTAGCATTTACACTTTGATTTAAAGTCATGTCGTTTTTTTGTTTTTCTTTTAAAACCCCTACGAAAATCCCCTTGCATTTATACGATGCCTTTTTTGTCAACCACGTTTGCCTTTTTTTTTAGCATATAATCGTATCAACACCAATCAGAAAAGAGCTCAAAGCAGAATATCAAAAAAGTCTTGAAAAACAGAAAACTTGCCTTTTGTTTAGACGTCACAATTTGTTAGTACAAAAAATAAAACATGATTTTTAGTCATGACTTAAAATCATAATGTAAATGCCCCCAATGTATTCGATTTTTTTTCGATTTTTTTCAAAATTGTTCGATTGCTTGAACGATCGACTTATAGAATCCTACTTCACACCAACTGATTTGTACAGACCCATAAAGTTCCCGATGTATAGATGATTTACAGCACTAACCAGTTAATTTCGTCTAGCGGTCGGGAACCGGATTTTGCCAGTTCATTCTCAATATTATTGCCAGGTATGTTACAATTTCCCGGCACTCAGAAGAGCTCCAGGTTAGAATGACTCGTTATTTCATTAATAGCGCTAGTTCTAATGCCAGTTATGGTCGAGAGCTCACTCTGGATAATGCTGCACTGATTCAGTCTCAAGAGTCTGATTCAGTCACCCATCTAAGCCACGGATTTAGAGCCATCTGAATGGATATCAAATCGATATAGAAAATTGTCTGTCAAGAAGTTTGTGGGGCAATATATAGCGGAATGTTAGTGACACATCTCAAAATGGTTGTATGACCAGTATTTCTAGCCCAACAGAGATAAGATTGATCGCCGAGTTTGATAATTTCGATAGTCCCGTAGTAGGTGGATTTATCAAGTGCCATCCACCATCCATACATTAGTATGGCCTTAATTACCATACCGAATATTTTTTTTTTGCGTTCTTTCGGCTAATACCCCAGAATTTTCTTATGTCTCTTCCGGCTTTACTTAAATTTTCAAATAAAAATCGTTGTCTATTGCATCTGAAAACATTTTTAAATATAGAAAATGTTCTTTCGACATCAACTGATGTTACAGGAGCAAATTTAAAAGACAATATTTCTTTAACACTTAGAACGGTTAAGTTTGAATTAGAACTAAAATTTGATATTTAGATGGAGCTATTATTAAAATAGTGCTTATTTTATATTAAAACAAGTAAGAGAGCTATATTCGGCTGTGCCGAATCTTATATACCCTTCACCTAATTATACTTCAAAATAAAAAAATTTAAATATTTTTAGGTGAACAAAAATTTTTTTTCAGTTTTTTCATTTTTTGGATAAAAAAATTTTTCGAATCGAACCAGAAAAAACATGCATTTGCATATTTTGGTTTCCCTGGTTATGACGTTGTTGCAGCGATATGTTTACAAAAATGATCTCAAATACCTTATTTGCTGTTTTTTATGTTTTTGTACAAAAAATGCGTTGTTGTAATTTCAATTTAAAATGAAAATATAAATTATTCGGTTAATCGAATAATTTTAAATTAACCGATTATTAACCGAATAAATCGAAACCTCGATTAATTATTTGCTCGATTAACCGATTAAACCAGAAACCCGATTAATTGAATACCCTAGTATTTATTCTATGCTCAGTAATTTATGAGTACATGACATTTCTTAATAAAAATTTAATGAATATTAAAATTTTTAAAATTAGTTCGGTTTAAAAACATCTCACAAGTTAAAGAAATGGGGTAGAATACTTCTTTAATTCTCCAGTTAAACAATTGGCCTGCTTTGCCACATGTGATATATTGTTACGTTTTAACCTTTTTAAAACGTTGGTTTATTTCCTTAAAATATAATAATTTACGACTGCAACCTCTGCCATTATTTATACACTCACCATCTTTCGTGAACCTTCTACAATGATCTTAACGGACAACTACTACATTCGAATTCTAGAGCTTTCGAAGTTAATGTTCGCAGCTTAAACATTCAGTTATGACATACTTTCAAACAATGTTAACAATCGCATGCTATCAACATTGTTGATAAGTAGAAGCTTCTACTGATGGAAATGTTTATAAACACGATGAATGTTGCTGGCATTTGCTACCGACCGTTAAATTCAAATCGCTAGTGCAAATTCGTAACAATATTTTATTGCTACACTCTTTTGAGTTTGCTCTATCTTTGAGTCTTTCAATATCCAAATTTTAAATAAAATGAAGGAATTTCGCATTAAAATGTTGCAGTGTCGAAACGTGAAAGACATGAAGTCTGTGATATTTGTAACTAAATCTTCCTAACACTGTAAATAAGGAGTCGTGAGAATATGACTGCGAATATATCTATTTCAATTTATCTTACAAAAAGCTAATAAACAAATTGAGTACATACCTCATAAACAATTCTATTTTGCACAATATAAAATGCAAAATTTAGTATATTTCAAATGTCTGCCTAATACTTTATTAAGTAGTGTATGGTTTTTAAAATAACAAATAAATTTAATGAAATATTGTCGCCTTTTCAGCAATTAATCTTGATCTAAATGATTAAAGTTATTACAAAAATTAATATGAAAAAAACTGCAGTAATAAAAACTTAATATATATGTTTACAATTTGTGCAGACAAATGAATATAATTATAGTTTTAATTAAATTCAATAGACACTTTCCTTGAGTTGTTAAAATAAATTTACAAAGTTTTCTAAAGCTTTACGTGCTGTAAAGCTCAAAGTTGGGTCGTTTTAAAGATAACTAACTAAATAAGTGGAAAACGTTTTAACTACTGCAATGATTAGCATAAATCTAAATAATAATATCATTAGAGGAGGAGTTAAACTTTCAAGATAGGGTTTAAAAACTTGTTACAGTTCATTAACGAATTAACCACAGTGGTTAATTCGTGGTCTGCAATGTGAGTAAATAGTGTCAAATAATTGCTTAATATTAATTTAGAATTAACGGTAAAATCAAATTCCAAAAAGTTACAATTTTCAATTTACATCAATAATAGATTTATTTCGTTTCAAAAATATTCACTTCTCCACCTTTCATTGCCATCAGAGGTAAAATATGACAAAGTGTCCCCGATGCAAACAGAAAAATTATCGAAAAAATTACACACCCCTATCGCGAATCAATATTTCACATGAAATATGTTCCCTTTCCCCATTTTTCCTTCATAAATTTTGTTCACGTGAAAAAATTCCCCATGTTGTGAAATTTTTAGATGAAATTTTGTAAACAATAACAGCTGTTGCGAACAAAATCAACTATTGTGAATGAAAAGTTCAGGGGAATATCACAATAGCAATTTTCCCTTCGAGGGAAATGTATATTTCATGGGAACATAAATTTCACATGATTTTCACGAAAGGGGTGACAAATATTTGTTTGATAACATTTGGAAATACTAAATTCCAGATTTTTATTTTCTGCGAGTTGTTAAGTTTTCCTTAATTTATTTGCCACGTAAAAAACATAAGGTAGACATGTTATATATCAATGGATATCAATTTTTCAAAAATATATATAACTTTTGATAATTAAAAAAATCATGGAATACTTTTTTGAAAAATATAACAAAAATTGCTTTTTATTGAGTTTTTGCAAAGATACAAATTTTTCAATTGAAATTAAATTTTTATTTATGAATATTTGTTATAGATTTTGCCATTGAAAATAGAAAACTAAAAAAACAATTTTGAAATTTGTAGTCAGGAATCCCGCTATTCCCAAAAAAGTGTTGAAAAATCCCAAAAATGGGCTTTTTTAGTTTTTTGGCTATAATATCCATACCAAGGGCGGGGTTATCGGAACCCTTAACAAAACAATTAAAAACATATTTGGCCATCTAAAATGGTTTACTATATTTTGATATCGACTATGCGATTTGAGAATTTTTGACCTAAATTTGAATTTTAGATAAAAAATGTAAATATTTGGACCCGCTGTTATTAAAAAACTGGAGTAGGGTGGGTAAAAATGTTGAAAATTTAATTTTCAAATGCGAATTTCTCCTACGACGAGGTTTTTTTGTAGTGCTCGACGAGGAGATTCTATATATGTTGTGGTTTTGAAATCGGAACACAGCCGAAGAAATAGGATCGTTTTAAAAATTGAACATATCCTAGGTGTCCCACTTTGGGGAACCCTGGCCGAACCCCTGGTGGGTCCATGCGGTCAAAATTCAAAACTTAAACTCGTTTCATTCAAATCGGACTAAGGGTTAAGAAGTTACAGATATATTTCCCTCTTTTTTTTCTCATAGCACTGTGCGACGTTTGTGCATAAAAATTTTATTTCTAAAGACAATATTCTGAATGATCTGCTCCACCTCTATTGATGTCACAAAGAAATCTTATCAGCGATTGACAAAAGTTCCATTTATAGTTTTCGAATATTAGAAATAACCGAATATAGCTTTCAAAATTGTTTTAAATTCGTTCCACTACACACCAACATTGAAGTTATTTCTGAAAAGTATTGAACAATTAATTTTTTCATTGGGGCGTATGATCAACATTTAATCATATATAATACACATACGCTAGAGTGTCCTAATTTAAAAAATTCAACCAAAATTATGTGTAATAAAGAAAATATTTTCCAATTTTATTTTAAACAAATTAAATCATTGTTTTATTTTTGTTATATCTTATATCTTTGTTTACAGCCCAATTAAATTTTAACAAATTAAAAAGTGTGCAAACAAATTATAAATAATCAGTACCTAGTATTTTTAATAAACATACAATATATTTTGGTTCTAAAATGAGTTCAATAATCGTAATAAAAATTAAAAGAAAAAATCGCTGCAGAAATTGAAAACAAAAGAAGCTATTTATAAAAATATAAAAATATACTACATACATTCAATAGAATATATAACGAACTCATTTACTACGTCAAAATAAATAATACTATTTAATTGTTGTTTTTGCCGCAAATCAAATCATTGGCAACGAGCCGAAATTCTTTCAAAATTATGTTCATATTTCCAAAATAAAATTCAATTATAATGAGCAAAAAATTTTAACATACGTTTTAACGTATGTGCATGAGCTTTTATAAAAAAGGAATTTTTAAAATTCTTTAACTAAATAAATTAATGAAAATAATGCAATATATGAAAAAAATAACATAAACTGAACAGAAACATAAAAACAAACAATTCCTATTAAACAAAAGCACTAAAAAAACATAACCTCCGACAACATTAAACATATTGAAGCCATATTCTTAAATCGTGTTCTAAAATGAAAACAAAAACAAAATGAAACACAACAAAATAAAAAAAATACAAAAACACCACCCCACCCCCCTCTTGTTCAACATACAAACATATATACATGCACATGTGTAGGTAATTTGGTTAGTTTTGTGTTTATTTTGTCTCACCCCGTTTCAACCTCTTTTTTGTATTAAACTCACTCTTTTTTTTTATTATCTTCTGCTCTTTTTTTTCTTTCAATAACATGACTACTTTAAAATAACGTTGTTCTTGTTTTTATTGTCTGACAACCAAAACAATCAAAAGAAGAAGAAAATTATTGCTGTTGTTGTTCATTAATTACAGAAGAGTAACAACAGTTCTTTATTTACACTGAGAGATGACCTTCAATTTTGTGTTTTACATTTTTTGTTAAAAGTTCTGAGAGCAATTAAACTGTTTAATGTAGACTTAACAGGTGTAAACAAATACATTATTTTTAATTTTTTATATTTTTAAAATTAACAAAGTCGTAAAATTGTAACTGGAAATAAACCTCAATAATATAGGGGCTGTTGTACAAAATATAAATTATATTCAAGGTTATTTAAACAAGAGATAATAAAGATTTTAAATTTTTTGTTTTTGACAAAATACTTAAAAAAATCAGCTCAAAATTATGTAAAATTCATCAAGCCAAAATGTATTGAACACGATGGCGATTTTGAAAACAACTATTTTGAAGTATTCTGTATTCTTTTAGCTGCATCTAACAATTGGGGTATTCACACAGTCTACTATTTGGCATATTGTCATAATGTCCTAATATATTATGAAAGTTTAATAAAATTTTTGTTTTGTTTCAAACAAAAAAGTTCTAAACTAATAAGATTATTGGAACTATGTTTATGTTTTGTCATAAAATAATACTTTTTTTTGTTTAAAACACAACAACAACTATTATAATATGTACATATGTATATTAGGACATTATGACAATATGACTAATATCAGACCGTGTGAATACCCAAAATATGTATGTATTTCTTGTAGGGACCTTAACGGTTATAAGTGATATCAAAAAAGTTATTTTATGACTTTTAAAATAAAAATCCATCTAAAATAGATATTTTTCAACGTAAAAATTTAATTCCTCATGAAACTCTTAAAAAAGAGTTTAAAATGGCCGTCATAGAAAAACTCATTTTATGAGTTTTATTTTTCATGCCAAGAAAATAACTCGTTTGAGGAGTTTTAATTTTTCCGTCATTAAATAAAAGTCATTTGAAGAGTTTTATTTTTTCCGTCACAAAATTAAACTCATTTTATGTAAATTGACACCTAAAGCATGCCGCTGGTCACATTATTACAATTTGTAAAGCCCCTTGCAATTGAATAAATTGGCATTGAAATAAAATCAAGTGAGATTTTAATTTGTTATTGTTTGATTCCTATTATCAAATTATTGTTGTTTTTTTCCTAAACTCAATAAAGAAAGATACAGAAATAAAATAGAAAATAAACGAAGAGTTTTATTTTCTGATGGGAAAAATAAAACTCCTCAAATGAGTTTTATTTTATGACGGAAAAATAAAACTCCTCAATTGAGTTTTTTTTAACAGGAAAAATAAACTCTTCAAATATTTTTTTTTATGACGGCTATTCAAAACTCTTTTGTTTAAGAGTTTCAGGCGAACTATTATTTTTGCGTTGTTAACTGTGGAGTTGAGATAATTTTCACCATAGATTCTGAAAGAGCACGTCTCTGATTTCTTGAACTACTGGTACAATTAAAAAACAATTAGGAATTTTTGTTTTGTATCCAAATAATATTTAAACTAGAGTGAAATATTGCCTTCATTCCTAAATGGGAAAAGGCAAGGTCTCTTGTATTAGGGCTTTAGGCTCATTAGCCTGTCGCCTTTCCTCTTAAAACCCATTTGATGGATAATCTAGTTGTATCTGGAATCGTCGATTGATCAGGGCCGACTTTCAGCCTCTCATCACGTATACATGAAGGTTAGATCAGTTAAAAATTCACTACATTCGCTTGTGAGCTACGAACAAAAATCTTTCTAGATTAGAGACATTGAAGGGACCTTTACTAATATGAAACCGAAGCCCATCATAATGACTCTGGATTGGCTGGGTGTTAATCAGACAATTTTTCACTTAATAGGGTGACTTCTGACGAATATAGTCATTATCTATACTATGGGAAACTGCAAAACCGAGTCACTCCAATGGGAACGATTCTGTCGCCACTTCTTTTGAACCGTGCCATATAGACTTTCTTACAATTCCCACAAACTTCACTTAGTTGATGGAGCAACGGCAGTGTTCTTGATGTGAATCCCACTCTTCTCAAGAAAGTACAAGATACCACCTTTTCCAATACCACGTCTTAATGGGTTGGATCTCTGGCTTACAGGTAATGCGAAGTATGTGGTTATCATGAACTGTACTTTAAACTGTCATGGATCTTAGAGACCCAAAGGAGGACATAAAAGGCAGCTATTACCATGTGTGGCTAGGTTGGGAGGTGTCTTTACTTTCCCCTATTTGGGAAGTGTATTAGTTTCAGGCTGCCTGATAAATGCACCATTATCTCGGCCATACACTGGCTAAGGTACTAAAGGATATGCGGTGAAAACCTCTCTCACATCATGGTTCTTCTAGATAGGTTCATGCTGCAAATCGTCTATACAGTGGGAACTTTAAGGATCTTCTTAGGCCATATGACTACATGCTCGATATCAAAGCTCGTAAGTCGAAGATCGGTGACCAATTTGATGAAAATATTCTGGTAACTGTGATGACAGAACACAGTTTGAGGGATGTGCACATGAAAATATACCTTTTTTGGATTTCTGTAGCAGTTGTCGTGATAGGGTCGTAGAAGAATCGGTTGAACAACACCACTGTGTTTGGCTCAGAGTTTTTGCAACACTCATATGGGTTCAGCGTCTATGCATGCCTCTCTTCTTTTCAATATGGAGAAATTAAAGGAATACGAATGAAAAGAAGATTAAGATGACATGAATAAGCCAACAGATGACTGAATATTGTTTGATCTATTGTGCTAATAATTTGAATAACAACAAAATAAGGAAAAACCGAAAATATTTTAAAAATTTCGATTGTATTGTCTCACATCTTCTAACATAAATTTGTTCATTCAACATCAACAATTTGCATTATTATGTCATAATAAAACTAATAAATTTTACAACAATTGTAACCCCAACAAATGCTATAATTTCTTTATTTATTTATTTTTATATAACAGCAACAACTAGAAATTATACACACAATTTGAAAATAGAAAAAAAACACAAAATACAAAATCACAACAATGCGGAAATGTATTTTGCACTTTTTAAATTAAAAGCAATTTTAATATAAAATGAAAAACTAAATAAACCGCACTAAATTTAAAAATAAAACAAATAGAAATTGAGAAAAATAAAACACTTTGGCGAATTATTTAACTACAACAGCATTTTGCTTACAAAAACATCTTAATAGTTTTAAGCAAATAAATTAAATCACACTTAATTGCTTATTTTATAAATATATTGTACTATTTTTGAATTTCAATAAATATTTATATAAATTAAAAATTATGATTTAAATATTAAAGCAAATTTTACGGTTTTTAACATCAAGTGTGAAATGAAAATATATTTTACAATAATTAAAATATTTTGTTGATATTTTTAACAATTTTATTTGTTTTGAAAAACAGCAACAACGGCTACAAAAACCATAAAAATTCTAATTAAGTTGTTTACTTTTCTAAACAAAAGAAGCTACACAAAAATGAAACAAAACGACTAGAACAAAAATCATTAAAAATTATCATAAAAATTCCGCAAATACTTTGAATTTATTTCTAATAATTAAACAAATAAAAGAGGAATTTTGCAAAAGAAAACAAATAAAAATAGAACAAATACAGATACTGAAATAGTTATAACTGTTTAATATGACTCTATAACGAATTTTTTTTTGGTTCCACAAGAAATGGAAAATTTAATACTACGAGTCAGTATAATGCATTTTTAAAATACTTTCGATATCAAATGGTCACCGAAAAAAATACGTGCAAAAATAATTCAAACTTTCCAAAAAAATCCAATATGGACTTTCAAGAAAATAGCAAACAAGTAAGAGAGCTATATTCGGCTGTGCCGAATCTTATATACCCTTCACCAAATTATACTTCAAAATACAAATTTTAAATGTTTTTAGGTAAACAAAATTTTTTTCCAAAGTTGTTTTTTTTTAATTTTTTGTATATTTTTTTTAAATTTTTTAAATTATAAAATTTTTTTTTTTAAATTTAAAAAATTTTTTTTTGCGTTTTTTTAATTTTTTTTTTGTGAAAAAAAATTCGGGTTAAAAAATATTTTTTCGATTTTGACCCATTGTATGTCGAACTTACTGTGGTCTTATATATGACGTTGCAAAGGTCTTTGAAGTATCTATCATTAGATATCCATATTGTCTATATTAATGACTTAGTAATCCAGATATATGTCAAAAATCGAGGTTGTCCTGGTTTTTTAATCATATCTCAGCCATTTTTGGACCGATTTGCCATTAAACAGTATAAGGAAGACTTGAACATTGAAAGAAATCCGGGAACTAGGAAGAAAAAAAGGTTTAACAGATATTGGTAAAGCAAATGAAGTCGAACAACTCTTTCGAAGAGCTCCGAACACTTCTATCAGAAAAGCAGTTCGTAAAGTTAAATGCTCTGATTCTTTAGTGCACAGCTAATGCTAGATTGAAGTCGTTTAAAGTTCAGAAAGTTCCAGATCGCAATTCAAGTATAAATTTTTTCGGAGGAAAAATTGGAAAAAAGGGAATTTCTTCGGCTCATTAAGCATTATTTTTTGAGGCAAAAAATTCCTAAAATAAAGGCTAAGCTTAATAAATAAAATGCGGTTTACTGAATTTCGTTGTGGCTGTACAAGCAGAGAAAATGTCGAACGTTATAGACGCCCAGTTGAGGTCTTTATACCCGAAAAAATTGTTAAATTCACTATATGGTGTTCTCCGATTAGAGATTAAAAGTGAGAGAGATTGTGATCACTTGGGTATAAGAAAGCTTTCCAAAAGGCTACAAACAGTTTCCATGGCAAAAATCTATGAATTAGGCTATGAAATGCTCCCTATTCATCGGTTTTAACCCTGAGTGAATATTTGTTGTTTCCCAACCTGAAGAAATGTCTCGGCGGAAAGAGATTTGACTCCAACTATGAAATAATCTCACAAGAAATACATATTTTGATGACCTCGACAAATCTTATTTTTTGGAACAGATAAAAAATTGGAGATACGTTGGATAAAATGCATAGAGTTCAAAGGAGACTATGTTGAAAATTAAAATAATTTTTTATCCAAAAACCGGTGTATCATTCAATAAGGCACAGACTTTTTGACCCACCCTAGTATAAATTACTAGGAAATTCTTTCCCGAGCTTTCTGAAATTCCGCGAAGACGTTGAAAGTAGTAAAACTTAATATCGCTAAAAATCTTCAGAGGAGAAGTTTTGGCTGGCATGGGCTTATTTTCAAAAATGTAGATTGAAAATTGATGCCATCAGCGCAAAAGTGGTGTAACTCACAATTTTTTTTCTTCACTACCTTTTGGTATTCAAAAGCAGATGGAGCTGAAAAATCGTTTTTGCACAGAACATAATATAACAAACTATTATAGCAAAAGTGGTGTATGTTGAATATAACACTAAATAAATAATTTGGGGTTACACCACTTCTGCACTGATAGCCTCAATTCTAAAGTTCCTTTGGAATTGGTTGCCAAAACCATATATTGGTTAAGCAGGCTTCTGCTTAATATATAAGAAATATATATTTAAGAAATAATTAAATGTGAATGTAAGTGAATGACAACGTTATAAACATCACGTATTCCATGATAGAAAAGGAAAACAACATGGGATTCCCAAATACGAGAACAAATATTAAAGATAAATAAACGCATGAATAGTGCAACGATTTAAATACTTGCATGTTCTATGGAATATGAGGATAGATTCTGTGTATTTTTTTATTGTCCAGTAGATGTCATAATACTTTTTATCAATTCGGTGTAATTGATCCTAAAACTAATGAAATTCCATCCGGTTATTTTAAAAATGTAGCACATTAAACAACTATTTCATGATTGAACTCATTTATAATAATTTATTTGAGAACCCCTGATGTTTGTTATAAAATTAGAAAGTTCAGTGGCCTTATCTGCTCTGCTTCGTGTTTGTATTATTTTTTATTAAAATAATAAATATTATTTATTAATATAAATTATAATGCTATTATATTAATTTAATTATACAAATAAAGATGTGACGCACTTAACTGCAATATTTCATAAGAAAATGATAAAGATACCATTAAGTATTATTCATTATATACATATTTGCTATTTATACAAGTATTAAAAATTTAAGCCTAACATTTGGTCTAAGTTTTATTTATACCATAATTAGATTTCTTAGACTTTATGTCAAGGGTCAGCTGCAGGAAATCAAGAGATTGTCGGAAGTGAAATATTGTGGAACGAAAATATAATGGATTTTTGTCATGTTGAAATTTGAGAATAGCATCTCAAAAGGTGGAAATTCAAAACATCTTAAATATGTTCTTTAAAAACTAATTTGAAAATTGTTTCTTTTGTTTGAGAGATATGAGTTTAATCTTTCAAATACGATAGTTAGATAGTTTAAAGTCTGGAGAAGGTATGTTTTTTTTATACCCTCTACCTTCGTGAGAAGGGTATATGTAAGTTTGTCATTCGGTTTGTATTTTCTATAATATAATTTTCCGACCCCATAAAGTATATATATTCTGGATCCTTATAGATAGTGGAGTCGATTAAGCCATGTCTGTCTGTGGAAGTCAACTTTGCGAAGCCCCCAAATAACTTACACACACGATTCATACATCAACATCTCCGTAATTCTTCCGGCTCGGTGCTATTTAAAATCAAGAAAATCGGTCCACAAATGGCTGAGATATAATGAAAAAACCAGGACAACCTCGATTTGTGACCTATATCTGGATTACTAAGTCATTAATATAGACAATATGGATATCTAATGATAGATATTTCAAAGATATCTAGTAAGTTGGACATACAATGGGTAAACATATTTTTTAATCCGAATTTTATTTTTTAAATTTAAAAAAAAATTTAAAATAACAATTCGATGAAATTAAATTTAAAAAAATTTTAAAATAACAATTGTAAAAAAATTTTTTTCCAAAAAATTAAAAAAACAACTTTGGAAAAAAAATGTAAATTTTGTTTACCTACAAATATTTAAAATTTGTATTTTGAAGTATAATTTGGTGAAGAGTTTATAAGATTCGGCACAGCCGAATATAGCTCTCTTATTTGTTTTTAATTGAAAAGAGCACGCAAATAATTGTATGAAAAAACGGGAAAAGTCGGAAAGCCTGTCACACAAAAATTAGCATAATTCATTAATTTCTATACCCACCATCAACCTCATCTTTGTTGATGGTGGGTATATTGATTTTATCATTCTGTTTGTAACATATTGAAATATTGATCGTAGAACCAAAAACTATATACATATAAATCCTAGATCATCATAAGATTCTAAGATGATTATGCTAGGTCCATCCGTCTGTCCGGATGAAATCATCTCCCTAAAAATACATATTTTGATGACCTCGACAAATCTTATTTTTGGAAGGGTTATAAAATTTGGAGAAGTGTTGGATAAAGTGCAAAGAACTCAAAGGAGATTCTGTTGAAAACTTAAATAATTTATTATCCAAAAAATTGTGTTTCATTCAAAAAGGTATAGACTTTTTGATCCACTCTCGTATGTCCAATGTCTAGTGTCTAATGTTTACACTACGATAAAACACAACTCTGACACAAACTGTCAATCAGGTATGTTCTGTAATCCACGTGATTTCAAATCACATACCGTTTTAAAATCACACGTGTGATTTGTGCCTGTTCTGTAAATCACACTGTTATTGTATTTTTCGGTGTGATTTTAAATTTTCGAAAGCACAAGAAAACAGCTGATTCGTTTATTTTAAATGTTTTGTTTTGCAAATAATTTTGTAGAAATATTAAAGTGAAAATAAAAAAATGCCTGGAGCTTCTGTTATATCTTTAATTGAATTAAAAAGAATGGAATTACATTTTATAAACATTTTGCAAAAACTATGGCGCAAGCTCAACCACTATGTCAAAAAGAAAACAAAACAGCAAAGCTGCCACAGTACACAATTGCTTTTGGTTACCACTTGCTTCAACTTTGTTGCATTTTTTTCCAATTAGCGCAAAAAACTTAACGCATATTGATAACTTATAATATAATCTAACAAATATTATAAATTTTATGACGAATTCTATAATTAATTTAAAGATATTGAACATATTTTAGACAAACATTAAAAAATTTTAGTCCGGCAAGCTTCCATGTATTTTCGAAAATCATAAACAGCTGACAACTGAAAACAAACCTGAAACCACAAAAGAAATCACAAAAGCAAATAAACTTTTTACAACAGAAAAGGTGTCTCTAGATTTTTATTAAATTTTAGGTGTTTTTTTTTTAATAAAACAAGTAATTCTATAAGAAAATTAATAATGGAGATATTGTTTAATTTATTTAAATAATTTATTTTAATATTTTCCATTCAATAGCCGCAGAAATAACCAAGTGATTTGAAAACATTAGTGACTTTGTTGAACGCTTTAAAATCACAAAATTATGTGCTCAGAACACCTTTTATGTGATTTCAAACCACTTTTATAAAATGTGATTTGCAGAACATACCTGAATATTTCAAATACTTTAAAGAAAACAATATGCTTTTTTGTTTGCTAAAGAATTTTTAAAAAAAAAATTACTCATACACATTATTATTTACTACACTTTATTACGAAAACTGTGAACTAAATTGAAAGACCAAAAAAATCTTTTTTTCAGTACGAGTAATTTACTGTCACAACAAAGTTTGCGTAATAGTTTTGTATGATAATTTATGATCTTGTTAAACCACAAACATCAACACTGTACATCAGCAATGAATAGATTATGGAAACTACAAGAAACTCAGCTAATAATATTAAGAAATATTAAATGCACAAACGTTTTTTTTTGTATATTCGAGCAAAGCAAATATGATTAATTTGACATATTAAGTTGAAAATTATGTTTTTCTTCTATATGATTAAGTAAAAAAAAACCTATAATTTAGATAGAAATCTTAAGGAAGTGTCATTATTCGTTTGTGAAATCATAATTTACTTCATGTTGGGTTATGAAAAAGAACATGGCTGGCCACAAGCAGCTAGTTTTTTTTGTAGATTCTACAGATGATCAGATTCTAAATTTAGTACAGAATTGATTATTATTTGTATACCCCTAACCTTCGTGAGAAGGGTATATATGTATAAGTTTGTCATTTCGTTTGTACAATATAATTTTCCGACCCTATAAAGTATATATATTCTGGATCCTTATAGATAGCGGAGTCGATTAAGCCATGTCCGTCTGTCTGTTGAAATCAACTTTCCGAAGACCCCAAATAACTTACACGATTCATACATCAATATTTCCGAAATTCTTCTGGCTCGGTTGCTATTTAAAATCGAGAAAATCGGTCCACAAATGGCTGAGATATAAGGAAAAAACCAAGACAACTTCAATTTGTGACCTACATCTGGATTACTAAATCATTAATATCGACAATATGGATATTTAATGATAGATATTTCAAAGATCTTTGTAACGAAGTATATAAGATCATAATAAGTTGGACCTACAATGGGTCAAAATCGGAAAAAATATTTTGTAATCCGAATTTTTTTTCACCAAAAGTTTTTTTTTCGCTAATATTAAAAAAAATTAAAAAAATTTTAAAAATTACAAAAATTAAAAATGTTTCAAATTGTTTGTATCTATATTTGTTTAGAAGATATGAGGTTAGAAAACATTAAAATTTGCAAAAATCTTTTGTTAGGGGATCTATGTGGAGGAAACTAAAGTTCAAATTTTATATCTCTAACTTTAGGCATTTCGGCTCTGCGAAGATGATGATTCAGTCCCGTTGTTTTCTTAATATTTTGCTGCATATCAATTATTTCTAATAACAGCATCAAATCTTTTGGGGATTGAATTTAACAAACTTTCGCATGTAGATCGGGAAATTGCATACCATATTTCCTGAATTTTCTGCCAAAGTTCTTCCTTGTTTTTCAATTTTTCAGGTCCGAGTTTGTCTTTTACTATTTTCCATAGGATTTAAGTCTGGTTATTGAGACGGCCATTCCATAACATGAATTTTGTTATATAAAAACCATTTTTTGGCAAGACCTGCCGTGTGCTTTGGGTCATTATCTTGCTGGAAGAGCCATTTTAAGGGCATATTCCATTCTGCATGTGGCTTTATAACATTCTCCAAAATATTTACATACAAGTGCTAATCCATATTTTCTTTAATCCAATAAATACCAAGAAAAGATCCCCATATAATAATATTTCCCCAACCATGTTTAAACGTTTTTGTTTTTTGCCATTTTTTGGACGTCTAACCCATGTCTTATCATCACTACCAATTAAATTAATGGTCGTTTCGTCCGTCCACAACACATTTTGCCACTTTTTTATATTTTCTGGCCCACACTAATCCTTATGATTGCTCCTGGTTTTAAATGAAATATTGGTAGTGATTCTATTGTAATGTCCGTCACTGTAGATATAAATTGGACTTTGGGAGAAAAACCGGGTTTCTCATAAACCTATGTATATTTGACAAACGGTTAAGCATTTCCTAACACAGGTTAAATTCTAACGATTTTATTCACCCCTATCGTATTAGCATTTCATTATCCTATTTCCATTATCGCTTTTCCCATTTTTCGTTCATAAACTTTGTTCACGTGAAAAAATTCCCCATGTGGTGAAATTTTTAGATGGAATTTTGTAAACAATAAACAGCTGTTACTTACAAAATCAACTATTGTGAATGAAAAGTTTAGGGGAATATCACAATAGCAATTTTCCCTTCGAGGGAAATGGATATTTTATGGGAACATAAATTTCACATGTTTTTCACGATAAGGGTGATTATTCTAACCCAATTTTCTTTGTAATCAGTTTAAATAACAAAACTCAAGTACTTTGGGTACAAGCGGATAACAGCAGTAGTGGGTCCAGGGGTCTGGTTAACAGAGCAACTGAGTCTATTTATAGAAAATGAATGAATAAATAAGAGAACATGATATTATTTTGCATTTTAAATACATATTTATTTACATGAGTTTGTTGTTATTGTTGAGTTTATTAGCATTTCATTATCTAAGTTTTCTACAGCTATTTTTTTTCTTTCTTTAAATTTTATTTTTAGTATAAAGTAGTTAATTTCATTTCGTATTGTTGCCAGTTTCCTTAAAAAGTAATCAAAACACCAACCAACACTAATCTTAAGTATAAATAAATAAAAATAAAATAACAAAAAAATAAATACTTACAGTCAAGTATTTAAACAATTTAATTGACCAACCTCAATGTTGCTAATAAATAAACGAATAAAAATAATAAAATAAAGAAATACAATTAATTTACGAGTATCATGGCGTGACTTTTAGTCTTCAACTGCACTGCACAGCAGTCTACACTTAGAACCGCCTCGCCGTCTTTTTGTCTCAATCGATAATGAGTAAAAATTCTACAATTGAAATTGCTTGTTTTGCAGCAGTTTGTTCTGTTTTTATTTTTAATAATAAAACAATAAACATTACAAAGAAATAAATAAAAAAAATAAAATAAAATGACTACACCCATTTTAGTTGTTGATTTTGCAACAATTTATTTTTTAATATTTAAATTGATAAGAATAAAAACCAACGACAATAAATATTCAGTCCTCATAATCTTTGAACTTTCCGATTTGAATAGAACTGAACAAAAAAAAAAAATAAATAAAAAGAAAAGCGCTTGTCAAGATTAATTTTGAATAGGCGACATATTGAAATACATACAAACCTATGTATATATTTGCACAAAAACACAGTTGCTGAGATTATCATAGACGTAGTAAACGAAAGGGCTTGATCTTTCAGGTCTTTCGGGAATAAACACAAGAGCTGGAGGATGAACTCAAAGACAAAAAGTTCACTTGAACCGAAAACCGATTTGCAGTAGAATTAAAGAATTCACCGTGATCAAATCCCACGATCTTGTTTTTTTTAGTTTAGTTTTATTTTTTTTTTGCTGAATTTTCAAGAAGTCATATTTTTGAACCGAAAATAATCTGGAGTCAAAGTGTTTATGATTTGAATAATATATTGCAAGCATTTAAAATAACTTTGTTAAATTCAATTGAAGATACCACTACTATCTCCATTGTTATGGAATCTCCCATATGTTCGTTTCAAAGGTGTGTTTTTTACTACCACATATTTCATAATTTACAAGTTTAATATTTAAACAAGTTTTAAATTTTTAAGAATAAATGCTTTGTTATTAATAATTTCTCTGTCGTTAAAATGCAAATTGTTTTTGTTAAAATGTGCTGGCGTTATTATACCTATAGATACCCAGTGTTAATAGAGTGGGAGGTGTTTGTGGTGATAATTAAAAATTATTCAACACGGTTCATGAAACAGCACTTTCCAAGCTGTTATTTAAGTGTCAATTATCCAGAGTACACACACACATAGTACAAAGTGTTACGAATTATTAACGGCTATCGTTAAACAAATTGTTTATTTATTTATTTATTGAACAATTTAGAACTTGTGTCTGTATCATCAGGGGGTTTAAAAGTAAAAACTATAAATTGAAAATGAAAAAAAATTTAAATAGTTACGTCTGCATGCTTCACCATTTTCAATTGCAATTCAGGAGTTTCAAAATGTGATTCAGAAATTTCAAATTGTTTTCAAAAATTTTCAATTCTGTTTTGAAAATGTTTTGCAATTATAATTTCTATACAAATTGAAACTTCTGAAATACAATAATCCAGTTACTAACATAAACGTAGTTGCTTAAAGCTCTGGAAATAGAATAGTTTTGTCCGGTAGATTGATAATTCATGAAACTACTAGAAGATGACACTGTGTATATAAATAGTAACTGAAAATCAGGGTATTGTAGGCGCTGTTATAGTCATATTGTCGTATTATTTTAGTTTAAACAAATTTACATTGTGTTTAAATTTGTTTAAACTAAAATAATATATTAGGATATTATGACAATATGACAATATGACTTAATAGAGACCGTTTGAATACCGCAATTGTATATCAAAGTTGTATATCAAATTTTTAATAATTAAACAATTTATGAAATACTTTTTGCAAAAACAAGGCAACAATACTTTCAGTTGAGTTTTTGTGCAAATAAACAGTTTTTATTATGCGATAAAATATTTATTTATAAATGTTTTTGATTGGAATTTTGCATTATGTCACATTAGGACATTATGTCATTTTGGTAGTGTCATAATGTCCATGTGTAAAGTGTCGTAAAGTCCATGGACATAATGACACTTTTGGAGTGACATAAAGTCCATGATATTTAAAAAATAATTTAAGTATTTATGTTTTAATTTAACTTCTATCGAATTTACCGTTGTAAATTTAAAGTAGTAATAAGACGATAGCTGCGATTTTTAGTTGTCACAAATTTAAAGTTTAAAAAAGTAAAATTATTAAAATGGGTAATGTAACATATAAATATGAATTTAGGAATAAATTTGACAAAAAAAAGAAAGTTCAATAAAAAATTTAAGAACTTTCACTTCAAAAAAATACTTTTTAATAATTTATTTACAAGAAAGGCTTTATTTAGCGAAGCCGCTTGCCGCGATCTATGAAGCAGAAAGTCCCTAAGAGGGGCCGTAGGCCGCCACGCAGAAAAACTTTATTTACAAAGACAAGTTTTATGCACTCAGTAGCATGGCGAGCAACTATTCGGTATCGCAGAAAAAGGTATTTCTTATTGGCGGCCTGCGGCTTTCTCCTCCATGGAACGCGGCAGGTGGCTTCGCTACATGAAGTTTTCTAATATATGAAAATATAAACTGTTACTAGGATCAAAAATTTTATAAAAATTAGTTATTCTAAACAAAATTTGGACATTATGACACTTTCAAAAGTGTCATAATATCCATAAGCAAAGTGACATAGTGTCCATGGACATTATGACACTACCGAAATGTGACATGCCACCTAAACAATTAAGAGAGCTATATTCGGCTGTGCCGAATCTTATATACCCTTCACCAAATTATACTTTAAAATACAAATTTTTAAATATTTTTAGGTAAACAAAATTAATTTTTTTCCAAAGTTGTTCTTTTAATTTTTTGTAAAAATTTTTTCGATTGTTTAAATTTTTTTTTTCAATTTTTTTTTTTTAATATTTAGCGAAAAAAAACTGGTGAAAAAAAAAATCGGGTTAAAAAATATTTTTGCCGATTTTGACCCAATGTAGGTCCAACTTACTATGGTCTTACATACGTCGTTGCAAAGGTCTTTGAAATGTCTATCATTAGATATCCATATTGTCTATATTAATGACTTAGTAATCCAGATATATGTCAAAAATAGGTTTTTTCCTTATATTTCATCCATTTGTGGACCGATATTAAAAACTTATATATACCCTTCTCACGAAGGTGAAGGGTATAAAAAAAGAATTTAAGATATGTAATTGAAAATCCAACAGTTTCCCAAAAATTTAGTTCTTGCATTAGATAAAATTTGTTTCGAATTTTAAATTTATATAAAAAATATCTCTAATTTGGAAGACTCTGGTCGTTGCAGCAAAAATATTTTTAAAATTTTTCTATTAAGTTATCTTTAAGAGAGTTGTATTGGAGGTATGACTTAAATATTCGGGATTTCTTCAAATTTTAAGCTTTTATTTTGAAATGTTTTACAATATATTAAGTATTGGTCCAAGGCGAATTTATAGAAGGTGACTTCAGAAGAACAGTTGATTATTTTTTTTATTCGGTTGCTTAGACAATTGAACTGTCAATTTACTTGTGGTTGTTGTAGCGAAAAATACAACAAACCCAGAAGCAAAAACAACAACAGGCAACTTTGACGGTTCACTTATCTTTTAACAAAAACAAAGAACCTGTTGTTTTTGTACATTTTGTATTTGTTGTAGTTCTGTCGTCACCTTCTATAGATTCGCCTTGGGATTGGCCATTGTTAGCTATGATATTTTCCCCTTTTTTTGCAACATATGGATTCCAAGCCAAAAGAACTGCTCATCTTTTGAGGACAAGAACTAATCAAGTCAATATCGGATGCTCTGTTTCAAGGTGAAGCTTATCCGAGAGAGAGCGTTCTGCATCGATCGAAAAAAATAGTAGTCTGACGGGACAAATTCTGGACTATAAGGCGGTTGAGGCAGTTTTATGTCTGGCATCATATTCCTTGCGTTTTTCGATCAATGCTCGCTTTTAACAAATCAATTGTGTTCGTTACAGGTTCCCTGTGGTGGTCTGGTCAGATTTCAATAGCTCATAATAGATAGGACACTTTTGCTCCCACCAAATACAGAGAATTACCTTAGCGCCATGGATATTTGGCTTTGGTGTCTTTTCGGCTGGTTGTTCGAGCTTCAAATACGATGTCTTATACTTCGGGTTATTATAATGGATCCAATTTTCATCGCAAGCAATGATTCGGTACAAAATTGGTTTTCTTTCCAAGTTCTCTCGTCTTCAATTCATATGGAACCCAATTTCCCTGCTTTTGAATGAATCCTGCTGCTCGCAAATATTTTAAAATTGCTGATTGACTAGCTCCCAATGATTTTTGCAAGCTCTTGTTGAGTTTTTTAACAATATTCATGGAGTAATGCCTGCAATTCTTGGTCTACAAACTATTTTGGCTGACCTTTGTCTTCCGTGTCAAAATCACCACTTTACTTTTTAACGTTTATACGATAGTGGGTCAATAAGTTAGCGACTTTTTGATTTTTCCTGCTCATAACTGAAAGGTCAACACAGCATCTGTCAGTTGACTCCTGTCTAAATTTGAACAAGCTGCGTCATTTGGTTTGTGTGTGACTTGAGAAGAAATTGGGAAAAAGTGAATTTCGCATTATTTTTTGCAAAAAAAACATTACTTAAATAAAGGCTAAGCTTGATAAATACTATGGGAACTTGCACCATCAATTTCAATGGTAAAAAATTGGTTTACTGAATTTCGTTGTGGCCGTACAAGCACGGATAATGCCAAACCTTTTGGACGCCCAGTTGAGGTCTTGAACCAATGAAAATAAAAGGTACGGAATAAAATATTTGTTACTTAGCTGGCGAAATATTAGAAGAACCGCAATTAATAATCAAAATTTTAACTTAGATTTTGAAACGGTCGTCGAAAGTGATATTGAGGATGACATTCATAATGATTACATTGAAATAGATGAAGGCCATGATCTTACGTACATAAGTGATGTTATTAACCGCGTACGTAAGTGTTGCAAAATATTTAATAAATCGAATTATAAACACAAATATTGCAAACTAACGTTTTGTTACAAGAAAAGCATGGAGTTCGTCTCATAGATGCTTTTGAAAATCGTTGAACATCTTTGTCTAACATAGTAATAAACTTTTTGCGTATTTGTAAATGCGCCAATCATGCACTGCCTGACTTCAAATTAGCCACGTTCACTGACAATGATATCAAGCTTTGGATAGATTCCCTTTATTGTGTAATTCCCCAAGACCACTTTATTGAGCAAAGATTCGGCAACGTTGATAGAGCTTGATGTATAATACAATTTGTTATAAATAATTTAGAAATAGTGAATAATTAATTTACTAAAGTATTAGTTACTCAATTTAAAACCCG
This sequence comes from Calliphora vicina, assembly GCF_958450345.1. NCBI lineage: Eukaryota > Metazoa > Arthropoda > Insecta > Diptera > Calliphoridae > Calliphora > Calliphora vicina. The sequence continues at coordinate 63,076,133 of NC_088784.1, forward strand.
TATTAATTAACGACATAAAAAAGTTCTTAATACGTTTATATTGTATTTGAATTCAGGATCATGTCCAACTAGCTCAAATTGTTTAAAGCATAAACGGAAACTAATGGTTTTGCTAGTCAATTGTTTTGTAGATTGTTCGGGAGTTAATCTGATCAGAATATTTCTGTTGAAAATTTAATGATGGACTTTGTTTTCGAATGTTTATTAACATTATCAATACTTGAATTGTTAACTTTAAAGTATTTTTTGTTTTTCTTTAACAATTAAATTTAAAAAAACCGAAACCAAAACTTCATTCTTTACTTTTTTAAAAAAATTAAAATTATTCGAATAATTCGATTAATTTTAAACGTGTGATCGAATTATTCGAACAAGTTAAAATCTCTTATTCGAATTATTCGTTTTATTCGAACAAGAGAAAAATCGAATAATTCGAATACCCTAGTACACACATGTGAAGTTTCCATGGCAAACAAACAAATTAGGCTACGAAATGCTACCTTTTCTACTCTATTCTCTAGATTTAGCCCTATTTTCATGACCTCAACAAATCATATTTTTGGAAGGGATAATGAAATTGGAGAAACTTTATACAAAGTGCATGAAGCAAAAAGGCACGGACTTTTTGACCCACTCTAGTAGCTTGTCTTAGAAAATGTTAATTTTTAAATCAATTATCAATTAAGGGCTACTTATACAAACTGCATTAGTAGCACATATTTACAATTTCTAACCGTCATAATTATTTTGAACTTTGTTATGTGAATTTGTTTAAGCACTTAATAATTTTATTGATTTGTTTACCATTTGGTTTTTTATTTAATTGAAAAATGCAAATAAAATGCATTTATTGCTTTTCTAAGTTTGTTTATTGTTTGTTTTTGTAATAAATAACAAATTCTAATCAGACTCAATACATTCAATTTACTTACTTACTTACAGTTTATCATGTCTAGACTAGACTGTCATGTATTTTTATTTTTGTTGTTTTACACAAAACATTTACAATAATAAAGAATAAATAACTATATAGCAACAGTATAAACAAAAACAATAAAATTCTAATTGTTTACCTATTGCTTTATTATTATTTTAATTACTCGTATGTAAATGTTGAAATTAATCCTTTAATGCTGCAAATATTCAGTATTAGGGTGGCAGCTAAACACTAAAAGTTTCACATTCAAGCAAGTTTAGCTTCATTTATGCTTAAAATGCGTTTTCTGCTTGACTTGACCCGTTACCCCTAAAATATCTTAACAGCTTTATTTTAAAAATAATGGACAACGGCGTCTAATTTATTTCAAAAACGGCTTGGCTTAGTCTAACAGCGGACTTTAATAAATTCGTAAATAACTTCAATATTTACTTGGTGTAAAAATAAATTTATTTCAAAATTTATACAACAAGAAATACATTGTTTACTCGTTAGGTGTATTCTAGTTGTTTTTTTAAATAACACCCAACGTCAGTCGTTAACATTTTTTATTTTATTTGTTTTCGTTGTTTAGAATCTATTTATAAATAAATTTTATGTCTAATGGTTAAAAAATACAGCAATTTTATTTTTATTATTTTGGCCATATTCATTCAAATCATTGTTTACCTTTTTTTCTTCTATGAAAAAAAAATCGAACACAAAATTTAACACACTGAAACACAATTTCAAATTGATACTAAATACATGAGCTTTATTTTATTTTTTAGTTAATTTACATAATTTCAATGTGTAACAAAGCATTTCAATAATCTAAACAGAAAAAGCTGTATAGTATAATTATAAAAATAAAAATAAAAAACTGACAAACAAATAACACAGATAATGTAGGTTGAAATAATATAAAAAAACAAGTAAGAGTGCTATATTCTGCCAAATCGAATTTTAAATACCCTGCTCTAAAAGGTAGCAGAGAAAGAAAGTTCCATTACATGTTCTCTTTATGCCGACCATCGCTTTAAATGGATTCCCATTCAAACGACGTTATTGTTGCCTTTTCGCAACCGATTTTTATCATTGCTGTCTCACATTTTGGTCCATAATCGATTTTGCAGATTTTCAAAACCAAACCACTTAGGACAATGATAACGATTTTTAGGTAAATCTTATTAATTTAGAATTTAGATGAATATTTCCCAGTGTTACAAACTGATTGACAAACTCATTCAGCACGTGTTGAGGTGGAAGGTATAAACAAAGTCAAAACAATTTGAATTTTTATTTAGGTGATGCCAGATGTGGTACTCTCTTGTATACAATCTTCTTGTTGTTATTATTGTTTTTCATTTTGATAGTTTTTCTTTGGTTTTATATTCTATAAGTTTTGTTTGTGTTTGTTTTAAATGTGTTAATTTCAGTCGCTCATCTACTTAATGATTCACTTTGTTTTTATACCCTTCACCTTCGTGAGAAGGGTATATATAAGTTTGTCATTCCGATTGTAATTTCCACAATATAATTTTCCGACTCTATAAAGTATATATATTCTAGATTCTTATAGATAGCCGAGTCGATTAAGCCATGTCCGTCTGTCTGTTGAAATCAATTTTCTGAAGACCCCAGATATCTTCAGGATCCAAATCTTCAATAATTCTGTCAGGCATGCTTTCGAGAAGTTTCCTATTTAAAATCAGCAAAATCGGTCCACAAATGGCTGAGATATGAGGAAAAAACCAGGACAACCTCGTTTTTTGACCTATTTTTGACCTATATCTGGATTACTAAGTCATTAATATAGACAATATGGATATCTAATGATAGATATTTCAAATTGCAACGACGTATATAAGACCTTTGCAACGACGTCTATAAGCCATCTATGGACCTACAATGGGTCAAAATCGGAAAAAATATTTTTTAACCCGAATTTTTTTTCACAAAAAAAAAATAAACATGTTGTAGTTAGGAACTGATGAGGTGATGTTGACACGGAAGACAAAGATCGGCCATCTAAAAAAAGATTGAAGACAAGAATTGAAGGCATTACTCCATGAAGATTATTGTAAAACTCAAAAAGAGCTTGCAAAATTATTAGGAGCTACTCAATCAGCAATTTCAAAACGTTTGCGAGCAGCAGAATTCATCCCAAAGCAGGGAAATTGGGTACCATACGAATTGAAACCGAGAGACCTTGAAACACGAGTTTGTATGTCCGAAATGATGCTTGAACGCTTTAAAGGAAAAAAAAATGCTATGAAAAATAGATCCATTACAAAAAACCGAAGCTTAAGAGATCGTATGTGAAGCCCCAAGCCAAATATCCATGGCGCTAAGGTAATTCTCTGTATTTGGTGGGGGCAAAAGGATCCCATCTTTTATGGCCAGACCATCACAGTGAACCTTTACCGAACGTAACAAATTTGCTTGAACCGAGAATTGACCGAACAACACCCAGAATATGCTGCCAGACCTGAAATATTCCATCATGACAACGCTTGGCCACATATTGCAATTTCTGTTAAAAAGTATTTAAGTAGTAAGTTTTGCGTCAACCGCCTTATAGTCCAGAGTTTGCCCCTCCCAACTACTATTTGTTTCTATTGATGCAGAACGCTTTCTCTGTGATACTCTTCACTTTGCAACAGAGTAGCCGATATTGGCTTGATTCGTTCTTGGCCTCAAAAGATGAGCAGTTCTTTTGGCTCGGAATCCATAAGTTGCCAGAAAGATGGGAAAAGGTCACCGTTACCTCTGAAATACCCTTTCAGCTCGACTTTTTGAACGATTGGGTGCATTTTTGAATGAAACACTGGTTGTTTGAGCTTTATGCACTTTATCAAACGTTTCTCCAATTTTTTTATAGCATCAAAAAAATAGGTATTTTTGTGAGATGATTTCATCGTTGGAGACAAATTTCTTTCCGCCGAGACATTTCTTCAGGTTTGCAAGCAAGAAATAGTCATTAGGAGCTAAATCCGGAGAATATGGAGTATTTCATAGCCTAATTCAAGGATTTTTGCCATGGAAACTGCACATTTGTGTACTCTTTTGTGCTCCCGATTGTGAGCAAACGCGGCAGCCATCTTGTGGAAAGCTTGCTCATACCCAAGTGATCATTCAAAATTGAAACCACTGAGCCATATAAGATACCTAGAGCTTAAAGAATCTCTCGCACTTTCAATATCCGATCGGCCAACACCATATAGTGAATTGTTTTGGGTGTAGAGACCTCAACTTGGCATCTATATCTTTCGTGTTTGTACGGCCACAACGAAATTTAGTAAACCACTTTTTTACCATTGAAATTGATGGTGCAGAGTTCCCATAGCATTCATCAAGTCTAGCCTTTATTTGAGTGATGGTTTTTTTTTTGCGCAAAAAAATGAGCAGACAACATTCACTTTTATCCAATTTCTCCTCAAGTCGCGAGGTAGTCTTCTATCAATGGCACAAAATAAATGACGCAGCTTATTAAAATTTCTACAGGAGTCAACTGACAGATGTCTGTTGACAGGAGCTTTCAATTTAATATAAAATGTGGTTGTAAAAACCACATTTAGTGTATAAGCATATACACAATTTTTTATTGCATAATAAGAATCTACATAACTGATTCTATATGTGGTCAAAATTTGGTGAAATTCTACTTCCTCAAAGTGGGTCAAAAGATCAATTGAAATATTACTTTTGTTCCAGATGTCTACTAACACAAACATTTTCAACTCATTTATTTCGAAATGACAACAAAATTATACACTATTGTTTTATTAAGGGGACGATATATCAATTTGTTTATATCGGTAGAAATTATTTAAATTGGCGTCAGACTGAAAGGGCCATAAGAAACCATTTGGACTTGTGTATTTTAAACAGAATAAATAATTTGTATTTTTGAAAAGCAAATATTAAATAATTTTTATTTAATTAGATCCACGTCTTGATCTACATGACATAGCAAAAATTAACAATACTAAGTAAATTATGTTTGATAAAAATAAGTTCATAAGCATAATTTATTAACTCAAAACATTTTAATTTAAAACTTAACAATAATTCTTTAAAATTTTCACAATAAAACGTGTGTTTCTCTTCTTTATAAATTTAACATAAAACTTATAGGAAAATATGTCAATTAGTGTCAGCGTCAGTTTCACAACAAAACAATGACTAGGCAAAAAACTAAAAAGAATAAAAATATATTTTCGTTTTCTATATTTAAATGTCATAGACCTTTAATATTTTTCCATGGGTGTAGTTATTTTTATAGTTTATTTATTTATTTATCATTTTTTTTTCTTCCATAGAGAATGGATATTTTTTCCATTTTATAAGATTTGTAATAGTGATTCTTTGTTGTTAAGTTTTGTAATTTGTTTATCATTATTTTACAATAAATTTTAATAAAAATTATTTTGCGTATGCCAGGCACATTTTACAAAATTCATAAAATTTTATGACAGCATTTGGTTTGTTTATAATAAAATTATTATTTTTTTTAAGGTTGAGGTTTTTTTCCGTTAAAATGCCTATAAACAAATTAAAACGTGATATGGTTTTAATGTTTAAATGAATAAACAACAATTAAGTAAGAAATTTTTGCCAAGAAATAAAATTCTATTAAATAAAATGATTTTATGTTCATTGCAGTTGAGTTAAGTTATTAACGGGCCCAATTTTTTTGAGTGTACTTTGTCTATAGGTTGGTTTTTATAAGGTTTGTTTTAATTATGGCTCTTTGTTTAAATTAAAAAAAAAACATTTAAATCGTTTTATGTAAATTAAATTATAAATACAAAGGAAAACAGTCATTCAATAATGTTGAAGACATATGTATATTACCAACAAGTATTAAAAATAATTTATATTTGAATAATAGATAATTATTGGCGAATTAAAAGTGAAACATGTCTGGTGGTAAACAGGAATATATGGATAAGAGGAAACAGTAATTAAATCAGTATTAAATTCGATGCATACATTACTTATAATAGTAAAAATGTTGTAGTAATCATAGTTTTCAATAATATTACAGACTAAGGCTGCTGAAAACTCTAGAAATAGAACATTCTAGTTTTGTCCGTTAAATAATTCATGAAACTTCTAGAAGATGGCACTGTGTATATAACAGGAGGTTTATGCAGTCAGAAGTGTTTGTATTAAAAGAGAGTGACTATTTAAATTGTTGTATAAATTCAAATAAGTAGAGAGTTGTTACACATTTTAAACTACTGATCGCTTTTATTTGCAAATAAAAAATGCGGTTTTTTAAAATAAATAATTCACCGTTTTTAAAAGGTAATATCGTAACAATATTATTTACTCCGTAGGAAATTTATACTGTAGATTTGTTAACATTAACCCTTCACAACATGGGTCAAAGGTTAAAGTTATGCATAATAATTCGATACTAATTATGAAAAATCCCAAATATTTAACAATTTAACCTTTGACACAAATATTAAAGGGCTAATATCCCGATTTAAAAAAAATCTAAAGTATATTTTTCCTATGGATTAACAAGCACACTTAAACAAAAGCGGTAAGCGTTTTCTAGTTGTCAAAAATTCTCATGCCCATACAATTTGTATGCAGCATACCGAAATAACGTGGCGGCAACGCTTTGCAATTGGAAAATCCGTAAGAAATGAAATTCTGATTTTGTTTTATTAAAAAAAATCACAATGACGGCTTGCCATTGAATTTTGATAGTAAATTTCCACATTTAAATTTTGTTGTTCACAACTGTAGCGTGAATGGTAGAAATTGCCCAAGTTTGTACTGTAAATGTCAAAAGATGACAGCTAAATTCTTGTCATTTCAACATATGACAGCTCATTTACTTCATAACCTCAAATTTGTCCAAACTTTACTTATTACCATATTTTTGAGATTGACCCTACCTTGCTTTTAAGTGTATTTAGGGTAAAAATTAAAATCAACTAAAATTATGAGGCATAAAGATAAATGTTTGTGATAATGTCAACCAAATAAGATGATTAAATAAATATTTACATAATACAGTTTCTAAAAAAACATATTTTTTTTTTGTTTTCAAACCCCATTCTTAACTACTCCAAATTAGCATGTCATTAGTTTTGTCATTTTGACACTTTTTTTTTAAAAATGTTGTATTTATTTAAACCCTTCTGTCAAAATTTACTAACTCTGTAGCTCTAAATAAATTAAAAATTAACAAAGCCATTAAGTTTCTAAGCCATATATAATCATTAATCAATTTGACAATATCACAACTTTTGCTCGTTTTATTTGACCAGCCATTAATTTAAAACTTAATTAATAGAATTAGTTATAAAAAACAAAATAAAAATCTAAAAATAAACACAAACTTTTAAATTTACTATTAAATTAATGTTTCAAACATCGTTTATTGACACACGTGCGAACAATTTGAACAAAAACAAAAATTAGAAATCGAAAAAATCAAAACAAAAAAATAGAGTTTGCTGGCATACACCAAAAATAGTTATAAGATCTGAAATCCTATTAGAGAAATACACATAGAGCGGAAACTAGAAAAGACTCAATCAAAAAAAATTATTCAAAATAATCACACAAACATTCTCACCATTTAGAGTTTTGACAGGAGAGTTACCGTTCTATGTATATTTCTCTATTGTAAAGCGTTAAAAATTATAATTTAATAATTTGTTTAAATAATATGTTAATTAACAACTAGTTTAATCATATATTTCCCCATTTAAATCATCCAAATTAATATTATATTATTAGCCATTGAGTAGCCGGTATAATAATTGAGAACATCTGATCATCTACATAATTACCTGTATTTTAACTGCTCATTCTGTTAATGACGCTTGATTAATGTTTAACTGTCAGTTCAGATGACAAGTTGTTTTTGATAGCAATCAAAATTTTAAGTCATACAATTAGTTTGCTGACCAAATATATATAAAATTTATAATTTGGCACACGTTCTTTTGTGCCAAATTAAATATGTTTTTGATTGTAGTAGATTTGTTAGTTGTTTTGTATTCAGCACTATACAGTGGGACTCAGCGTAAATGAATGGTAATAAATTTTGTTTTATATAAACATACCAGTTGTTAGAAGAGATAGAAAATAGAATGAAAATGATTTCTTCAATAATACTTTAATTATTTTAGTGATAAATAAACCATATTTATATATTATTGTGTAAAAACAAACAGTCTAACCACAAAAGCCTTAAAGTGGATTTTAAGTGCATAAAGTTGACTATTATTTAAAATTTCAAATATAATTTAAAATGTTGTTTTATTATTTAAAAAAAAACTTTTTGTTTTGAACTTTTATGTACATTTTGTTTTTTTTTTATTACCATTCATTGAAAAATATTTTCATTTACATATTTCAATGTCTGAGTTGTAAAAAGATTTTAAAGCTTTTTTAAAATATTTCTTATTGTACGAGAAAAATCAAAGTTCTATTTTAAAATAAATTCGACTTTAACAAAAATTAACTTTAAAATTTCTTTTATGGTTAGGCTGAAAAATTTCCAAAATTTAAAAACTAAAATTATAATGACAGCTTTATATGACCTTTAATGACAAATAAGGTATTATGACAGCATCGCGACATTTATTTTTATTCAAAAATAAATGTCAGCTGTTCTCTCGCTGTTACCTTATTAGATTCGCCTTGGTAGTATATAAAGTTTCCACTTTTAATAGCCCAAACGGAATTGCGTTATATCTATTGAGAATATGTAGATATATGGTTTAATCGGGTAATCGAGCAAGCAATTAATCGGAGTTTAGATTTAATCGGTTAATAACACCGTACTACAAAAAGAGAAAGAAATTGTTAGATACGAAGTATTCTTCGTTGCTTTTCACAAAGGTTTTTGTTATATTTTTTTCGAATGAAATATTAAAATAAAATATAAAAAATCAAATAATGCAAATTTAATATATTATTTAACACTTAAGTAGTGAAGATAGAAGGATGAAATTTTGGCATGTGCTATTCAATATTTGGATCTTTAACTCACTATTTTTTTTGAAAAAAAATTATTGGAAATCTAAACGGATATTCAAGGATAAAAATTTTAAAAGACATTTTTGACATCTTTTGATCCTGACTGGATAAAATAAAAATAATACGAAATATTTTACAACTCTTCTTGATCATTTAACACCAAATTTTGCATATTAGGATGATCAGAAGTATTTTAAAACATTTTTTTTAAAAATGTACTCCTCTGAAAATTTAAAGTCCTTTTAAAAGGAAACAGGATCACAAAATGAAAAACTGAAAACACAGTTTTTTTCCATTTAATTTATAGTTTCAGACGTTCGTGTCTAATATTGAGTGTCGTAGGGTGTAATCGATTAATTTTAAATTATTCGATTAACCGAATAACATCTATTTTAATTTTAAATTGAAAAGAAGAACACGAGATTTGTGTGTAAGCATTTTGTTAATAAGCATATAAAATCCTCCATCATACCATTGAATACTTTAATAGTTTCGTTTTAGTAATATCTACCATGTGGACCTCCGACTCATTACGACAAAGTTCATCATAGAATATTCTAGAACATTCTAGGTCATTTCCAAATTTCTTAGTTTCAGTTTTCATACTATACTTCAAAAAACTATTGCTAGAAGAAAATGTTCACGAGTTAAGAAATAAAATTTGTGTGTTTAAAACTATATTTCTATATAAAGTGCAAATAAACGAAATATCGGTTAATCGACACAAATTAATCGGTTTATTTGTTATTTGAAAATCGTAAATTTTAAATTATTCGATCAGTTAACCGACCAAAATTAATCGATTGAATACCCTAGTAGATATGGTATTTTTTCTAATATTTTAAATTCAGGAACTCACCTACATAAACATTTCCTAATATAATTTTGAGTTCATTAAGAATCAAGGATTTTCTACTTCTTTTTCATTATTCTAATGGTAGTTTTTGAATTTTCTATAATAATATAATGACTGAGACTCACTTTTTTTCCTTTCTTCTGGAAACATGAGAATAAGTGGGTTCTTTATGCTACTTTTTATCTTCTAATAGTAAGTTGTTATGATCCTGAATGAAGTGAGAATGTACAAAGGAGTCCTTATGGTACTTTTTCATTCTTCTAATAGCACCTTTTGAATTTTCTATAATATTTGACATGGAATTAAGCAGATATGTTTCTGAGCGAAGGAGATATGTGGGATTTTATGGTACTTTTTGAATATTTTATATTTATGAAACATTAATTAAATGCACATTATCCTGAAGGAAGTGAGGAAGGGGGACTTAATAGAACATTTTCTTTTTTCTAATGGTACTTTTTTAATTTTCTATACACAGAAAAAAAATCATAATTGGAATGAATTTTATAATAAATATTATTAATCGAACTTGACTTTTTTTTCCCAAACTTATTTCATTCAAAATAAGAACATGTTCATAAATATTATAAAATTTTACATGACGGAAATTTTTGCTTTTTTTACTTAATTTTTTTAATAAATTGCATTATAATTGTATTATATAATGAATTAGTGCAAGAATATTTGCATAATAGCCATATATTGGCCAATATTTTAAGATAAAAAGGAGAATATCTGAAACTTAAAAATTATCATTAAACATAATAAAACATTCATAAATGTAAAAGCATTTCATCCTTTTAAATCAATTTAATCATTTTCGCGCTTTTTATATCATTTTGTAGCTGAAAATCATAAAAAAACTAAAAATTTTCCATGAAAAATTTCAAACATTTTTGAACAACATAAAAATGAAATTGAAATTATATTTTTCAAGCCTTCTAGATTTTATTTCAAAACATAAAATATTAAAAAAATCATACTATTTAAGAAATTATTTATAAATGTTATGAATTGAAATCAATGAATTCGAATCATAAATTTATGTTGAAACTTTTTTCTGTGTAATAATAAACCTTAAAACGTAATAGCGGAAAAAATATTTTTTAACCAGAATTTTTTTTCACCAAGTTTTTTTTTTTGCTAAATATTAAAAAAAAAAATTTTTTTTGGTTAAAAATATTTAAAATTTGTATTTTGAAGTATAATTTGGTGAAGGTTATATAAGACTCGGCAAAGCCGAATATAGCTCTATTACTTGTTCTAATAGTACTTTACGATAAAATATTCTTCATATCTAAGGAGTAGATTAGTAAGGTCATCATTATATGTTTTTAGGAGTACACGTACAACCAGATCCTAAACTGATACACACTATTGAATTTGAAGGCAGATCAGTTAAACATCAGGATCATATAGTTTTAGAAGTTTAAAGAAAATATCAAAGCCGATCACCTAACAATTACAAAGTAATCCTCTGTAATTTAAAATTCAATACTGAATAATAAAGTAATTGATGTTGGAACTGTAGGATTTATTGTATCTTAACTAGTTAAATTTAAACCATTCAAGAACTAAATGAAATATCTACTCTCAATATTCATAAGGATCAGCGGTCAATGACTTTGACTTTGATCAGCGGCCAATGACTTATTGTTGAATATCCATGGCGATAACCTAACTAATGTACTAGGCCTTATGTACTTTAAAACTTCTCTTTGTTAACAATAGTTATATGAATTTGTTTTCGCAGTTCAATTTGTTTCTTTGTACATATTCATAGATATTTATTTTAAATATGTAGTTTTGTCATTTATAACTATACAATTAAGTGTATTTTGTTGTAACAAATTAACAAATACATAGTTTTCCTTTATTTAACAAGTCGCCGAGTTACAAACATGTATAATTTCACAGAAAAAAAAGAAGCAAAACTAAACACGTACGTGAGCCATAAGACCATTTTTGAATAAACATGAGCAAACACATCGCCTCACATCACCACAGCCCATCCCGGCACAGTGCTGCGACTGCAATTGTTTCGGTTTTTTTATTTTATTTGTTTGTTAACTGGCGGTCTATTGTGCCAGTACAAAGTTCTTCCATATAAAATAAGTTGTTTTTATCTTATTTGGTTAAAAATATATGTTTGTTTCAATTTTAATTTTTGTTTAAACCGCTTATTTTCTTTTTTAGTTTTAAGTATTGTAATAAAATGGAATTTAAATTGTTATGTTTTGTATTTTTTTTCTTATTTATTTTTGGTAAGACCAAAAAAAAAAAAAAAACAGCAACTCAATAGCAAATCAAGTCATAGAGAATGGCATTGAGGTAGAAATTTTCTCTTGATCGGTTTTATTTGGAAGATACAAAGTGGAAAGGAAGTGATAAGCGTGTTATTTTATATCCTACATGGGTAAATGTAGAGGCTATATTACTGGAAAGGTCTGTAGAATAAAAATTAAATGAGAGATGGTATAAATAATTACTGGCTAGTTTTAACCAGACTTGGGCGTTGCCAATTACTTTTCAATTACCAATTACATTACATGTAATTGGTAATTGAAAAATACCAATTACCAATTACTAGCAATTAGTAATTGAAATTTGCCAATTACAAATCCAATTACATTTTGTAATTGGCAACCAACAAATACCAATTACAATTACAAGTAATTGGTAATTGGCTTTTATAAATTACCAATTACTGTAATTAGTAATTGGTAAATGCCAATTACCAATTACATATAATTGGTAATTGGTAAAGTAATTGCAAGTAATTGATAAAAAAGTAATTCTAATTACATAAAAGGTAATTACATTTAAATTTTTTTCTAAATTTCTAAACAACATTAAATAATAACACTATGCTACAAAATAACACTTTTTATCAGAACTTGAAAATCGGCCTAATTGGGGTTGTAGGCTTAGGTTAGGACATACTAAAACCGTTTTTAAAGATTTTGAAACACCCTCAAAATTTTGAGTTATTTTGAAAAAAACTGTTTAGGTTAGATTCTTGTACTTTAGTACCTAAAGGCAAAGAATTAAGCTTTCATAAATTGTATATTTGTTTTTCGTAATTTTTCAAATTTAACAATAACACAGGCAACAAAATCGAAAAAAATTAGAGGCTATTAAAACCGCTACACAATTTTGATGTATTGTGGTTCCAGTAGTTATGGTCCAAACTTTAAATTCTATGGAAAAGTTTTTTTTGTAAAATCGTGAATTTTTTTAGACGTTTCTCCACATAATTTATGATAACTCAAAAAGGGTTAGTCCGATATTATAAAAATAAACTTAGAAACGTTTAAAGTTACATAACCTTTAATCCGCTATTTATTGCGTTTTAATCGGCTCAGTAGTTTCTTAGTTATAATAACAAATTGAGCAAATTAGTTTGTTTTAAAAAAATCGAAAACGGCAGAAATTGTTCAGATTTATTGCCTTATCGTAAAGCCTCAATTAATAGAATACACTTATTTTCAGAAAATTGTAATTTAAAATCATCAATATTTTGATCGAGCTGAAAGTAATAACCCAGCAGTTAAGAAAGTAGTAAATCTATCCCTTATAGACAAATGTTTGATGACTTGATTGACTCCAATTGATATATTTTGGGTCATTTGAAACGTATGTGCTATTTGTATTGCAGGGAGATATCAATTAGTTACTTTATGCATCCCATGTAATCTAGCGTAAAGACAATTGTCACTTAAGTGCATCTAAGTAATCTAAGTATTGCATTCGTCTCTATGTAATACAAAGGATCAATTGACGCTCTGCTTGGGACATTCACGTGTTAAAATAACTAGTCACGTAGCTAGTTATGTAACTAGTTGTCACCCTAAATGATAGGTAAAATTACTAGTCTCATACAACTGCTGGGAAATGACTGCGGTAAAACTTTGTATCTATGTGAATTTACAAAATCGTTCGATAACGAAATCTCTTAAATATTGAAATTGCAAATTGTTATGAAACAACATAACTCTAAACTTTTTTGAAGCGAAATGTTTTGAAATGATAATTTTCAATTGTTCATAGAAATGAAGAAGTTAGTCGACAACATTTGGAGTTATTTCTATAACAAATTCGACAAATATGTTGCCCATCGACGACAAAAACTTCTACTTTTATTAAAAACTTGGATAATATGCACATAAATATGCATTTTGAAATTAAATATAACTAAATATTCATTATTAATAAAATATGCAAAAATATGCACTAATAAATCAATGCCATTTTACAGCAAAATGTGCGATTATAATAGATAATTGTCTACATTTTATTTGGACTTTCGAGAAAAAACATGCATTTACATATTAATCCGCCCCCTAGTAATAATATGTTTGGATTCCATTATTTTTTTTTTATTTTTGGTATATTGTGTAATGTACGAGTTATTTAATAATTACATTGTTGGTAATAAATACTTTAAAAGTAATCATTACACATTTTTTATCAATTACTTTCTATTTCAATTAATTTTTACCCATTACATGTAATTTGTAATTGACAATAACCAAATACCAATTATATGTAATTGGTAATTGGCATTCACCAATTACAAATTACATTTAATTGGTAATTGGCATTTGTCAATTACAAATTACTTATAATTGGTAATTGGTTATTGCCAATTACCAATTACACGTAATTGGTAATTGGTCCTGTAATTAATTACAAAATGTAATTGGTAGTGCCCAAGTCTGGTTTTAACCATCTCTAAACCCAAATTAGAGATGATCCTGCTCTTTATTTTTTGTTCTAGGTCACCCATTTATGAAATAATTTTCAATAGCAACAGTCTAGGAACCATATACAATATATTTATGTGAAGAAATCTGGTGTATCTTTCTGGCGATTATTGAGGATATGTTGGGGATTAAAGTGGTGGACTGTATTGTAGATCGAGATTATGTAGACCTTTGGGAAACACTAATTTCTCATAAAGTATATTTTTCTCAACGCATTGGGAAAAATATACGAGGGTGGTTGAATGCAATTAGAAATAGGGTTAGATAATTAGTGGATTTAGTATATAAAAATGTGTGGATGTATGTATGTGTGTGTGTGTTTATGTTCGAAAATTAATAATTCACAATAGAAACTCGTTACAATTATTTAGTTACTCGTTACAATTATTAAGTTATTCGTTATAATTATGATAATAATTCATTTAGTATACAATTCAGTAAAAAATTCAATTAGTAAATTATAAATACAAAAATATATTTATTTTTATTTATGATTTTTTTATAAAATCATTGGATTTTATACATTATGTATCATTCATGTTCGTAAGTTATTTTGGGGGCTTCAGAAAGTTTGTTTAAACAACTGCCGTTTCTTTGATATAGTTTGGTTTCGGATCTCGTAATCGTACTGTAACAAGTCCGAAATTGCCTTATTCATTGCGAATTCTGATGATGTTTATAACCTCAATTGGCCTGTAAGTTGATCTCTATTTTGTTTGGCCAATATAGCCAGTATGGTTTCCACTGGCCTTATTCGTTTTGAAGGCTAATCCCGTCTTATATTTTTACCCCAATTTTTGCTTTTCCAGACTTGTAATTATATTTTTTATAATTTTGAAGAAAATATAAAAACTCAAAACTTTGTTCCTCAATCGGTTCTTTAATCATCAGAATCTTATTTTGTAATATATTTTAATAACATTTGGGATTCTAATAATCATAAAATTTCCAGAACTCATTCATACATTGTTACTCTTATTTAGAAGGATTTGAAAACTAGTTCTTAAATCAATGTTGAAATAGTCTCCTAACTAGCTTTACGGAAGTGCTATAAAAATTACTTGGAATGGTTCTAAAAATATTCTATTTCAAATCGTATATGCAAGAAATAAAGTAATTTGGAAATTGCAATCAAAAATATTTATCAAAAAATAAGACGTTTGACAGTTGTTAGGTGCTATTTGGAAATTAATATTGGAATACGACCGAAAATTACCGAGAGCAAACCTAATACAAATTAACTTTTTTTTAATTTTACTTCTGAAAATTTTAGATGATGTTTTTGAGTTTCATCTTGTATCTGGATGCGTTTTCTACCTTGTCAATTATCTAAAGATTTGATTAGTCCTTTAGAATTTCTAAAATTTCTTTTATCCCGTGATATTTCAAAATCAATCCCGATTTCTCGGGAAATGAAAAAGCGATTCATTCAGAAATCCAGATTTTTTATAACATACTTTTCAAAATACCGCTTTTTCATAATATTTACTTCGAAATACCGTTTTTCATCCCGCTTTTTGCTAAAACAAATTTAGTCACTGGTATTGAATTCGAATGAGTTACCACAGTTAAAAATCTTGGCTTCCTTTAGGTCTGTATGTGCACTTAAATGAATACGGAAATTTCTCCGATGAGCATAAACTTTAATTATATCGATTTCTTCGCTTCTCTAACATCGTGGGCTGATCATTTCCAGATCTATAATTGTTAATAATTTCCTTTTGGAGACCCTTAATAGATCCAGACAAGTCACCACCAGCATCCCTAATATCAGAAAAGCCAGTGTCCATATTCTCTTGAGTAACATTTACGGTGACGACCGGTTGTTCCCCGGAGAGGGTATTCCCCAAAATAGCACTCGTGGGGTCCTAAATTATTTCGAATTTCCCTGTGTTTACCGTGAACTGCTTAGCATCTCTCAAAACCATCTCATTCCGATAGGCCAGAGACATCCTTGTGGCATCCACCGCCTTCTACTACTTATTTCGGCATTTGTTATTATCAGGGAAACCGGAAATATGCTCTAAAAAAAGAGTTTTAGGCGCTTTAAATATGCAGCTGATGTTACAGGAGCAAATTTAAAAGACAATATTTCTTTAACACTTAGAACGGTTAAGTTTGAATTAGAACTAAAATTTGATATTTAGATGGAGCTATTATTAAAATAGTGCTTATTTTATATTAAAACCAGTAAGAGAGCTATATTCGGCTGTGCCGAATCTTATATACCCTTCACCTAATTATACTTTAAAATAAAAAATTTTTTTTTTTAGGTGAACATTTTTTTTCAGTTTTTTCATTTTTTGGATAAAAAAATTGTTCGAATTGTTATTTTAAATTTTTAAAAAAAAATTTCTGTTTTTTAAATTTTTTTTTTGGTGAAAATCCATCTATTTTTAATTTTGAATTTTAAACAAAGGATGTAAAAACCTGTAACACAACAGCGAAAAATAAGTAAGACAAAATTTGTTTTTGATAAACTCAAAATATGCTATTAAACAGTAAAATATGCTCTTAAAACAAATATATGCAAAAATATGTATTTAAGGGTAAAATATGCAAAAATATGCACTAACAAATCGATGCCAAAATTCTTAAATAGTTCTGAAACGTGTAAATATCTTATCCATGTGCTCATTAGACTCACCAGAAAAAACATGCATTTGCATATTTTGGTTTCCCTGGTTATTATTCTCTCGTGGACTGATACTAAGTAACCTGACGAAAAATGACTGTGAGCAGATATCACTGTGACATCATGCTTTTCTTAAGAGATTAATGCCAAATTTTCCAGTTTCTGAGTGTCACTGGTTAGATTTTAAACTCTATTGATTGATCAGTGTCTAAGCTTTGGAAATTAATGGAATGTAACGTTTTAAATTTCAATCATATTTGGGGTATTCACACGGTGTGCTATTAGTCATATTGCCATAATGTCCTAATATATTATAATATTTGTTGTTGTGTTTTTAACAAAAAAGTATTATTTTATGACAAAACAATGAACATAGTTCAAATAGTCTTATTAGTTTAGAACTTTTTTGTTTGAAACACAACAAAAATTTTATTAAACTTTCATAATATGTATATTAGGACATTATGACAATATGCCAAATAGTAGACTGTGTGAATATCCCAATTATGTATTAAAAACTAACAACTCGAGTATGTTTTTAATTTTATTAAAATCTCTAATAACGTTTGTACTTAAATAGTTTTGTGGTTAATTAAATAGCATGTAGAATTTAAATTTCTTTTGTTTTCAATTTAGCAGCAGCAAAAGTGCAAGGTAATTTAATATATTTTCAAAAGAAATTGTAAACCAAACTTGGCCTTAAATGTAGGAATTTGTCACAAAAACATGATGAACAATAATATTTTTTTTGTGCAGTGGTTTTGTATAACATGGAAACATTTTTCTTTTGTTAGTTCAGCAATTTGTTGCACTGTTTTTAAGTTAATGTTAAATAAATAATTTAAAATTCAAATTATTTACAATATTAACAAGTGTTGAAGGGAATTGTTGCCAAATAAGAAGATTTAGTTTTATTTTATTATTTTCATGACATTTGAGATTTAATTTTAATTGTTTCTCTTATTTTTTTGCAGTGTTCGGTTCGTGAGTATAACATGGATGATCTGGAGTTAGATCAAGTAACGCAGGTGATTGGTTATCATCCCCGTTTTTTGGATCATTTCTTAAGAACTCAAAATTTTATTATGAATGGCGATGGTCCACTGCCATATGATTATCGCTACTATTTGGCCATAATTGTAAGTATTTAAATTTTTAAATTTATTCAAATCTATTTATATAAACATTTAAATAAAAATAAGGTTTGAAAACATTGTGCTAAAGTGTGAGTTCTAATAGAAATTAACTAAATTAAGAAACGATTACATCATCATTCTTCTTTACATCGAGATTTCTGGGAACCCACTCTAACAAATCTCAAGTATTTAGTTATTCAACTTCCAATCCTTTAATTTTTATAATCGAAGATAGATTTTGGATCTGAAGCAATGCGAATTGGGTTAATATTATTGTAAACTCGTTTCGAATTGAGTTGACTCATTTGTATTAATATGTTATCTAAATATTGATATATCGGAAGCACCTGTTTTTCTGGGCTTAAGAATACAGCGTAATATTGCCAATACAAAAAACAAACACACTTTCAAGTATCCAAACAATAACAACACCAAATGTAAATATTTCAAAACACCATACGAGTCATTTCACCATCACTCTCCCTTATTATGGTGAGGTAATGTAATGTAATGATGGGCATAAAATAATAATTATTATTATTTATAAACA
The DNA here is from genome assembly GCF_958450345.1 of Calliphora vicina. Taxonomy (NCBI): domain Eukaryota; kingdom Metazoa; phylum Arthropoda; class Insecta; order Diptera; family Calliphoridae; genus Calliphora; species Calliphora vicina. Next base: position 63,095,011 of record NC_088784.1, read on the forward strand.
AAGCCATTCCATTCATTTAGTATACAAACATACCCTGTCTCGAAAACAAAAAATAAACTAAATACTCGTGTTGTAATAAATTGAGGTCTTTGTTTACAATATTTATTTATTTGTTTATTCAATATTTGTTTGTTTTTAAGTATTTAAATGCATATAATTTTTATTTTCACTGCATTTTGCACTCGCATCTCTTTCTCTACTCGTGTACTATTAATTGAAGGCGTTGGTTGTTTAAGGTCATCATTATCATCATCATCATCAACAACGTTGTCGTCAACATCATTATAAAAACAATGAACTGACCAAATTGATGACGCCTTAATTAATTACTTACAAACTTACTGGCATACTTATTAAATGAGAAAATTAAAAAAATATCTATAAATTTTAACTGCATACAAATTAATTTATGACACTTTAGTAGACAAGTTATAAAAATTGAAACCTGTTTAATCTTAATCGTTTTAGGAGCCTCAAATACTGCAGTTTCCACTGCAATTAGATTAAGTAAGTGCTTAGAGAGGCCCATGGAGTCAACGCGTTGCAATGGCAGTGAAAAAACAATTCGAAGATGTCTTAAAAATAACGGACTTAAAGCAAGAGCGATTATAAAAAAAACATTTTCAAGTCAAAGCATCGTAAGGCTCGATTAAAGTTCGCTAAATTGTATGAAAACTTCACCATTAACGATTGGAAACAAGTTACTTGGTCTGATATAACTAAAATTAATCGGGTGGTGTCAGATAGACACACATTGACATGGGTTGTTAAACGCGTTTAGGTACAAGATCGCAACATATTTCAAACTATGAAATTTGAGGGGTGGATCAATCATGGTTTGGGGTTGTTTTCGTGGCAATGAGCCCGGTGTACTTCGGCGTATCAATGGTATTATCATATTGGAGGACTCTTATCTCCCGAGTCTAGATATATTCGGTGTTGAACGTGGTCAACAAGAAATATTAATGCAGGACAATGATCATAAGAACACCGCGAAAATAACAAAAAAAAATGGTTTGTTGATAACGAAATCAAACTGCTCGAATGGTCTCCCCAGTTCACAGATTTAAACCCCATCGAGAACCTCCAAGACCCGTATTTGAACTGTGGGATAGAGCCCTTCTAGTATGGCAAAATATAAGCCCAAAAATGTCGGAAAATCTTGTAAATATTATGCCAGAAAAAATCAAAGCTGTAAAAAATCACTGGTGGTCATACAAAATATTATAATGAATAATAAAATTCTTATGTAATACAAAAATTTCGGGACTTTTTGCCTTGTCTTGTCTTGTACTGTATTTTTATTTTTTGTTAAAAAATTATTTAATTTTAATATTTCGTTGCTCTACCTTGGTTTTTCACAACTTCCTTGTATCAACCATTTTTTTGCAAACGTCCCTTTCAATGGAAAACCACTCTTCCTGGAGTTTTCCCACAATTCGTAATTAATGTTCGGACTGAAACCCTTCAGCTTCCTCATGAACACTCCCCAAATGTGTTCTTTGTTGACAGCTTCGTTTGGATCATTCTACGGATCATTGTCCTGCTGAAACTCCCATCTCAAGGGCATCTCTTCCTCAGCAAATGGAAGCATTAAGCTTTTCAATATATTTACGTAGTCCGAGGCGAATATTTTATTCTTAATCCAATATATTGGACCGACACCATAAGAGGAGAAACACACCCATATCATAAAGGATCAACCGCCTTGTTTTACAGTCGTTTTGGGCTGTGTTCAGACGAAACAAAGATAAATTTATTTAGATACGATGGGAGAGATACTTGTGATACACTTGAAAACTGCTGAGCATTTTGCTTGGGTGCAGATACACCCACAGTCTCGGTCGGGAATCGAACTCGATACCTTCAGATTGACAGTCCAGCACACTTTCGTCTAGTCTATCGAGGCACCCAAACTGTTACGATCCCTGATCTAAAAACGATAAAATCCGACATCAGTTTCATAAGAAACGAAGAGTTAAAACTACACAATAACAAATTTTTTTTAATTTTGCCAAAAATTTAAATTGTAAATAAAATCGAGGGTTTTGCGAAATTAAAAGAAATGAAAACGGAAATGTCCAAATTACTCTAAAGTTTGGGAGACCCAAGATCAAATTGTTTGACATTCAACTGTATTGTTTGACTTGAATTCAAGTTTATTGGAGAATGCTATTGAAATAAAGTGTGTGTTAGGCCTTGAAATTTTAATATATGACTGGAATGTGAATTTTATCGAAATTTTTCATTTAAGTATTCTAAAAACTCAAGTCTGGGATTGAAAAACGGTCAACAGTTTTAGATGATATAATCTATCCGGGTCAAATGTGTACCTCATGGACAATATTTCCAAAAAATTCGAAAATTTTGGAAAATTGATTGTGTTTTTTTTGGGAATTGAGGGATTTGATTAAAATGAGCTATACATCGAGAATCTATATTCAAACATGCCAACTCGAATTTTCGTCAAACTGAGATTTTGATGTCAAGTAACGTATTCTTCACATCGTATTTATTTTGAATATAGAAATTTAGGTTGAAAGAATAAATTTAACACACTCCTATTAAATCTGACAAGCCGATCACGAAACTGGTTATACAAATTTTATATTTTGAAAACTTTACTTTGTTGACTTGTCATTTTCTGAATTCACTCGATACACAATTAAATTACTATAAAGCTTTTATAATCCATCATAATTGTTATTTTCAAACAAAAACTCTACTTTACTATAGAATAATTGAACATAATGCAGTTTTTTTTTTCTTTAAGCAAACCAAATAAGATATCGTACGTGCTTTGAATTTGTTTAAAGGCTTTTAGCAAAATAAACATCAAATCAAAAAAAAAATATTAATAATTGTTTATTTTATATTTTATTATCATAAAATGCAAATAATTTTATTATTTTTTTTATAAAATTTAATGGTGTGATGATATTTGTTTAAATTACTAAGTCCCCACCCCACAAAATGTAAAACAATACGAGTATGAAAACAAGCCTTGATTTGTACCCCCTTTTTTTGTTATAAAACAATCGTCATTTACACTCAAAAAATAGCTGACAATTAATAATATGAACAGATGTTTAAGTAGTAATACTTATCTAACGCTATAATTGTTACACTCAAAATAAGATAAGTGATTTTCAAATATAAATACTATTTTATTGAGACATTTAGACATGAAAACATATTCGCCATGGCAACCGAATTTGTACATTTATGTTTATATATCGGCTCTGCGTTCAAAAGTCCCTTCTGAAGTTATATTTTTTTTCCATATTTTAGATTTTATTGCAAAATATTTCCCTTCACAACCTACATTATCTTTTGGATGACACACTACTACCTGAAAGTGCGAAAAATATTAACAAACCTTTTAATATTCCATACGCTGCCTATGGAAAACGCACAGACACGAGTTAAATTCAAATTCTAGTTTGAAAACTATCGGAATAAAATGACTGCAAATATTGTTTATTATTTGAGAGCTTTCGCATGTATATGTATGATAAATACATGATCATATCAACAATAAGTATTTAACAATATATATTTTTTTGTATTCATTTAAAAATTTGCAATGCAAATATGTGAACATTTATTTTGTTTTTTTGTATGAATGAGATTTGCAAAAATAAACAAAATCTAGCAGCTGCAACGAAAATATTTACCAAAAAAAAAAATAGTTGAAATAAACAATAATTGACCGTGCATTGTTTGTGAAAATATTTAGCTAAATAAATAGCTATAACGAATAGGTAAACATACCTAATACTACTAACAAGCTTCAAAATATGAAATGCCGATAGCTATAAAACTACTCTTTACCCAGCAATTGCACTTGCAAGTAATTTGTTGCAAGTTCAAAATGATATACATAGTCGAAACCTTTGATGAACTCATCAAAGTAGCTGGAGTAACTAAACTATAGAGTCATACGTACAATAAAGTATTCCGTAGGATAATATTTTTGATGTTCAGCAACTTTTTGTAATTGAAAATCTCAAAATGTTTTGCTTAAATTTCGTTAATCCATAAATTCCACTGGATGAAGTAGAGTTGGCAGGACAGTTTAAAGTATGAGGATTTTAGCGGGACTCTGACTAGAAGATATTAATCAATCGAGATCTCAGCTGAGCTCGAACGAATTTAATGTCCTCCCTGAATTTATGGCTTCTTAAAAAATTTCGTTTAAATTTATAAAGTACGGATTGCTATAAAATGGGAAAAAATCAGGGAAACCTCCAACCAAATGAGGTCATTGTTTGTATGATTCCTTCGATGACATCCTTCGATGGCTCGTTGACCGATCGAACGTTTGTCTCCTAGTAAATATGGTTTTCTGAGAATAAGTTTAAGTTTTCGTTTTTAATATTTCTCCAGTCCGCTCGATTTCTAAATTGTTCATCGAACAATTCGGTCGTTATTCTTTAAATTTCAACAACACAGTGCAACACGAAAATATATAGCCATATACGGTCACCAATACGTGATAAAAGACCAAAAAAAAAAGACTCGTGTCTCCCAGTTTTGTACAAAGTTATGCACTTTTTTATGGTCCCCCAAAGATTTAGGGCCACGGTGTCATTTTTGCAAAAAGGTGATCATATTCTCAGACTCATATCTTGCAAACAGTTCGGAATTTTGATTTACTCTCTGAGGCAAAGTTGTAGCCCTTGTCATAAAGAACAAAAAATCAAAACAACTTCATCTTCAAGTTAAAAATCGCAAAAAACTTTAAAAAATTCGTTTTTTTTACATTTTTTCCCCTGTTCAGGTCAAAGACCTAACTCAGTTGTCAAAAACCTAAGTGGTGAGAATGTATTAGTAGAAAAAACCATAGAGAACAAAGTTACACATACGAGTGTTGTTTTTGTTTTCACATAGTTTTTTTTACTAATACATTCTCCCCATTTAGGTTTTTGACAACTGAGTTGGGTCTTTGACAGGAGAGTTTCCGCTCTATGTGTTTTCTGTATCCTAGGAATGATTCTTTAGGTAGGTCAATATAAGTTAGTAAGAAAAAACTAAAGAAATTAAGTGTTTTGGGCAATAAACTATTAAATTATTATAAACTAAAGCCTACTTTTAGGCAGCTTTAAAAAAAATTATTTCGATTTTTTTTTAAGTTTTTTGCAATTTTGATCTTGAAGATGAAGTTTTTTTGATTTTATATGTTCACAATTCTTGTTCTCTATGACAAAGGCTACAACTTTGCCTCATTGAGTAAATCAAAATTCCGAATTGTTTGCAAGAAATGAGCCTAAGAGAATTATCACTTTTTTGCAATAATTACACCGAGGCCCCAAATCATTGAGGGACCATAAAAAAATGCATGACTTTGGGCAAAACTGGGAGGCACGGGTCTTATCACGTACTGGTGTCCGTATATGGTTATATTTCCATGACTTAAAAAATTACATACAGTGAAAATCAAAATCAGAATGGATGTAAAATTTAAACATAGCTAAAAAGCGTAAAAGAGAATGTAAATTTTTTAAATTTAAACTAAATTTATTGTTACATATTCTGAACAAATAGTATTTTTTTAGAATTTTAAAATGTTTGTAAAAAATGTTCAACTTAATTTATTTAAATAAATACCTATATACGTATGTATGTATTTATTTTATAATTGTTTTTGTTGTTATTGAATTTTGTAGCAAATTTTCTTTAGTGTTTTCAAATTAATGAGTTTTATGGCAAATGTACTCGGTGCTTGGAAAGCTAGAATAGGCTTAGCTCGCCGGATTGGGGAGGGTTCTTGAGCACACCTGACCTTTACACACTACACAAACAAATAAGAAAATAAATCTTTCCAAGACTTGACTTTAAAAGAAATGTAAATTTAACAATAAAACCTGGCTATTGAATGAATACTAAATATGGTATTTTTGTAAAATCTGTATAGAAAAGTGATAGATGTTCTTATCACATTGAACACTATTGAATAATTACCCACCCTCATTCTTCTATGATACCCTAGTGTTCTTTAAATAATGTTCAGTATCTACCCTAAAATAACATCCTACTAAATCATCCGTATTATATAATTAATTCTCAGCATTCCCAATAAAATTATCTTTACTCAGAACTTTCCATATTTGTCAATTCAAAACTGTTTATTAATATAATAAATTCTTTTTATATAAAGCAAGATATTCATATCAGACTTAAAATATATATCTTATTTAAAATAATTATTATGAAATAATATAAAATTTGTTAGTAAAATTATTAAATTTTAAACGATTAAATGTTAAACGAACGCATGTTATTTAGTTTTGTATATTATAACTTACGATTTTTGTGTTTCATTGGTGATGATGATGTAAAATGTTACCCTTTTAAATACCCTTTTTCTGTTACTCGGCTGATAGTTTGAGCTCAAAATATCCAGTATACTGTAACTCAGAGAAATTTGTATTAGCAAAAATATTATTTAAATCTGTAGATATAATATACAAAATATATTTAACATGCCAAAACTTATAAATTAATAATTAAATTAACATTATAGTTATAGGTATGTGCAATATAATTTACATTAACAATATATATATATATATATATATATACAATATACTAATGTTTGATTCATTAACATTAATATATTAAATCTCTTAGTTGTTCATTTGATAGAAAATAATATTAAATGTTAATGTTAAATGAACATTATTCTTTACAGATGTAAAGTAGAAAAATTATAAAACAAAGTTTAAGAGAAACTCTCTTCAGGTTAATTAAAAAATCTTAATGTTAACTTACTTACATATATATTATACATTACAAAGCTTACTGTTAGTGTTTCTTTTGTTTTAAATGCTCTTAGCGATTGATTTGCTTTGTAATAAATCGATGACGTCACGCAATAATTTGGGATTTTTGTGTTCTTCTTTTTGGTACGTCTTAAGTCATAAAATAAAATAATACAATTGTGGGCTAAAATTGAGCACATTTAAATCTTCTGAAGAACATTCATTTTATAAGTTATACAGATGATGTGATGAATTTTGTTGTTGATTAATATGATTTAACGTCATAATGAAGATTGCATTACAATTATGTAGAATTAATGTTTGTTGAGGTTATGACAAAATTTCATGCTGGCAATCGATAACTTATTTTAATAATTTTACGGCCTTGTATATAAAAGTTTGGAGTTCTGTAATTAATATGGGAGCAATATTTGGACGAATTTTACGATGATGCTGATTTTATTGTAATGATGATGTATATGGTTGAGTATTAGAGGCAAACATTAGGAGAAGATTTATTGTAAATGCAATCAGAAAACGTGCATTTGCATAATGTTGAACTTTGGACGATGCTCAAGTAAAATGATAAATTGATGATTTCATCAAAAATAATTACTCAAGTAATTAAGACCACATTAAAACATCTCCAGTATTAATTATTATAATGTTATAAAAACCCTACAAATAGTTTTATATTATTTAAACATTTTAAATAGTATTTTATTCAAATTCTTACCAAAATTAATTTGGGTTTTACACATTCGATAAAAAAAAACACTAGATATATCGGTATTTCTGAATATTTTTATGAAACTATTTGCAAATTATATTATTTTATATACATAAGTATATAAATCTTAATATATATAAAAAAAATCTTTTATTAAGTTCTTTATATTCCGTAAATTAACTTAACTCTTAGAAATTCCAATAAAAAAGGCCGAGCGGAAGATTGAATCAAGCTTTACACTTCGTTTATGCTTAGATATCTCATATATGTGATTACTTGATAATTATATTGGTTATCGATATATTATCAATGTTGCTAACTACATTAGTACTCGTAACTATTATATCTGACATAATTGTAAGACATAAATTATGTTATCATATGACATGAGATATATTGGTTATGTTGTGCTACTGGTGTGAGCATAATTGCATCATGATTTAACATAATTTATGATATACTTACATACTTATATTAACATACGTATTTATAATTATTTGAATAAACATATGAGTGTATCTCTACATTTAATATTTTATTTTATAATTTTAACATTTGTAATTAGTTTTGAGTGATTTGTCTGTAATTAGTATTGAGTGATCTGAGAAATGTTCTGAGGTTTTCAGTTTACATAAACTTGGTATATTTTAATTCAAAATAAAAAAAAAACTCATTTGGCTAGAAGTTTATCAACATTCTACTTTTGATTTGTTATCACAATTCAAAATTTGTTACAAAACCTTCTTTGTAGTACTAGTATACATATGACGAAAATAAGGAAAAACTAATTTTGAAAGGTTTTCGTGGGGCACGACCACACCCTGATTATAGTATTAGCCGGGCAATTATTAATCTATATCGTTAAACTAATTTAGAGGCTTAAGATCCTTTGCATGATACATGCCAATATACTTGCCTGTAGTAGTCTCAAGCTCATAATAAGATGTACCGACTTTCTTTCTAACTTTGCATTTAACATAGGGTGGCAATAATTTCGCATTAACGCCCTTTTTCATGTCAGATTGCTGAAAGCTTTTTCGCAAAACTTCCTGACCAGGCTTATAATTAATATCTCTAGATCTTAGGTTGTATCTTTTCGTTGCTTTTTCATGAGCTATGAGTAAATTTTCTTTCACTTTTGCGTGTAAATTGGACATTCTGCAGTCATTTGGTATGAAATTGCATTGTGGCTCATTTAAGCTATTTAATTTTTGAAGAATCTCATAGGCAGATCCGTGAGTTACCATATTATAGCCGAAGACACAAAAATATGGCGAACTCTTGATTGCGCCATGGTAATCGCTTCTTAATATACTAGCTATTTTAGACACATGCATGTCCCATCGATCTTGTTTATCTTTTAATAATACACGAAGTTTTACTAAGAATTCGCGATTTGTTCTTTCGGAAACATTCGCTTGTGGGGAGTAGAAAGCAGTTTTTATATGAGTCACCCCATAAACTTTTAAAAAATCGGACATTTGTGATGATACGAACTGCTTCCCATTGTCCGAGTGGATAAATTGTGGGACACCAAATTGATGGAAAACTGTTTCCTCTAAAAATTTTATTATAGCAGAACTTGTAGCTTTTTTTAGTGGTTTCAAGAAAATATATTTTGAAAAATGGTCAATAGCTACGAAAACTGTTGAGTTACCCATCTTGGTTCTAGGATAAGGTCCTAACAAATCCATATAAATCCTCTGAAATGGACGTTCAGTGACAATTTGTCTACCCATAGGTGGTCTAAGGATTTGGTTTGCAGGTTTTACAAGTTTACAAACTTCGCAATTGGAAACAAATCTTTTTATGTCAAGTGACATTTTTGGCCAGAAGTATTTTTCCCTGACTCTGTTTAGCGTTTTTGCTAAACCACCATGACACGACAATAAAATATGGTTTAATTCAATAACCTGCTCGCAAAGCTCTTTAGGCAACCACAATCTCCACAATGACATTTCTTCGACATATTCACCCTTTCGAAACTTAACCCCTTGGTAAATAAAACCTTCAGATACTACAGTATCGGGAAAACTAGCAGGACTTTCAGAAATTTGCGTAATTAACTTTATATATTCGTCAGATTTAAAAAATGGTGAACTGAGGTCAATTTCAGTTGGAAATGATGGCAAGGAAATTTCATCGACGTCTAATCTAGACAGGGTATCAGGTACCACGTTTGCTGAACCTTTCCTATACTCAACTTCAAAATCGAAGCTTTGGAGCTTTAAACTCCAACGGCCAAGTCGACCGGATAAGTCTTTCTGAGACATCAACCAGCGGAGACTGGAATGATCGGTCACTATTTTGAATGGGAGGCCTTCCACATAGGGACGAAATCTTTTAAGGCACACAATCGCGGCGAGGCACTCCAGTTCCGTAACTGTGTAATTTTTCTGGTTTTTATTCAATTTTTGTGACACGTACGCCACTGGGTGTTCTCTGCCTTCCTCATCTGTCTGTGTGAGTACACCACCTACACCTACACGCGACGCGTCGCACTGGATACTAAATGGTCGTCCGAAATCAGGCTGTACGAGCACTGGAGCAGATGTTAAAGCTTCCTTTAACTTGCCAAATGAAATTTCCGCTTCTGGTGTTAGTCGAAATTCTGTTCCTTTTTTTAAACAGTCAGTAAGTGGTGCTGCCAAATCAGCAAAGTTGGGTATAAACTGACGATACCACCCAGTCATCCCAATGTACCTACGTATCTGTCTGGCGCTTTTTGGTAATGGAAAATCCATTATTGCAGCTACCTTTGCCTTGTCTGTCCGTAAGCAACCTTGCCCTACGATATACCCGAGGTATTTTATTTCTTTTTGGCAGAAACGACTTTTCCCGACATTTATTGTCAAATTCGCGCTTTTTAAACATTTTGCCACCTCTCGTAAAATATCAATGTGTGTTTTGAAATCTTTTGTACAAACTAACAAATCATCAAGATAAATGAAGACGTTTTCACGGAGTCGACTGGGAATAGTCTTGTCCATTAAACGACTCATTCTTTGTGCGGCGTTACACAGCCCGAAAGGCATAACTGTAAAGTGATACAGTGGCCGACCAGGTACTGCGAATGCCGTTTTTTCTTTGGAAGACTCATCTAAAGGTATTTGCCAAAAGGCGTCTTTTAGGTCAATACCTGTAATATAGTGAGTATCCTGTAAACGACTCAAAAGACCATTGATATGTGGTAAAGGATACGCGTCTTTTTTTGTTAGAGTATTTAATTTTCGAGAATCGAGACAAAGTCGAATCTTACCCGGTTTTCTAACCAATACAATGGGGCTACAGTATGGACTGTTGCTTTCTTCGATAACTCCCAATTGTAACATACGGTCCAGTTCGGTATAAGCTTCTGCCTGTCGTGGTGGAGATAAGGGATAATGCTTTATCTTGAATGGTAACGAATCGCCAGTATCAATTGAGTGAGTTTCTAATGAAGTGCGGCCTAAGCCAAGCTTACTAAATGATGGAAATTCTTCCACTACACTTTCAAGTTCAAAAAGATCTATGTCTGAAAGATTATGAATATTGGTTTTAATGTCAGAAGAAAATGCTTCACTGTCTAAAGAAATTTCAGAAACAAACAATTGAGGTGCAATATTAAAACTTTTCCAAAAGTTTATCCCTAAGTAGAGAGATTGTTTTAAATTAGGACATAAGTAAAAAAGTATATTTTTTGTAACGTTGTTGTAAGTCGCTGGTATATCTACAAACCCAATAACACTCTGTTTTCCGCCGTCCGCAGTTTTCAGTGAGGTAAAAGTTGGTGTATAATCTAAATGGATCCTGGCTAAAAACTCCAAGCAGCCTTTTCCCAGAACACTGATCGAGGCCCCGGAATCAAGTAACCCGAAAAGTTCTAGAGAAGCCAAACTAACTTTTGCGTATGGCCTCGTATCTTTCAATTCATCTATAACTGTAGATTCGACTATTCTTGCAAACTTTTTCCTTTTCTTATATCTTTCTCTACATTTCATCACCCTTTTTGGAATTAAATTTTCATTAAAAATGCGTTCTCTTGCCTGCTCATATTTTAATTTTCTCTGATGAAAAGTTTCATTTGGTTCAAAAATGCTCGGAATTTTGTTATTGTGGTCATTATTGTCACTATGCCTAGTCAAAATTTTAATTTTTTCATTATCTTTAGCCTTTTCATTTCCTATGTCATCAACTGGTTTTTCATTATCTTTAGCCTTTTCATTTCCTATGTCATCAACTGGTTTTTCATTATCTTTAAACTTTTCATTTCCGGTGTCTTCAACTGGTGTATAAGAATTTAGATCTGAGGGATTTTTGTGAGAGAACGAGGAACCCTCTTCTACTCGTTCGAGTTTCTGTTTTTCGAGTGCTTTTTGCACTGTGGAGTAGCAATATTTTTCTCGCCACATCTGAAGCAGAATAGAGTACGTGTTTCGGACGGACAATCGTAGAAAGAGTGGCCAATTTGGTCACAATTCCAACATTTATAATGGCGTGTGTCCAATTCCTTTCGCTCCCTATTTTGGTTGCCCTGGTACCTAAATGCAGCTATTTCCTCTTCCTCGTCATCTAATTCCCTTACGTTTTCATTGGCTTCTAATTCTGCAACATGTTTCTTCTGAAATCGAATATACTGTTGTCTTATAACATACGTTTCGGCTTTTCTAGCAGAATCTCTCAAATGATCTAAGCTGAATAATTCCGTGGCAAACAAAAGTGAACCTAAAGATTCCTTAAGATTATTTTTGATCAACTCTATCATTTTACTCTCATTCATCGGCTGGGAGAGACGATTGTTCATTGCGATCATTTCGGAAAAGTAGTCGTCAAAAGATTCCTTTGGCGTTTGTCGACGTTCAATCATTCTGACGATTTTGTCACAGTCATTTTCTATCTTTCCAAACTGTTTTGTTAATGCAAATTTGATTTCGTCGTACTTTGAGTTAGGGTGCTGTTTCAAAAATGACCAAAACCAAGTGTCGGCTTTGCCTTTTAAAATAGTATGAAAATTGGAACTTATATATTTGTCTGAGCAATTATATCTATTTTTGAGCGTGTCAACTTTAAAGAGAAAATCGTTGACATCATCTGTACCATCGTAAATGATGTTCCATTTGTCTAATCGAACATAATCATTAGAAGATGTACTTCTACCCGCATCTGAATTCATACTTTGATTATGGAAAGAGTTATTATGGCCGTTGTTAGTATTGATGCCTGAATTGTTTTGATTTACCTGTGGTTGGTTATGAGTATTTGAATTTCGGTTAAAACCTTCTACTAGAGACTGTCTTAAATTGGATATCTCACCCATAAACGCATTATGATTTAACGTGGAGACACGTTCTAACCTTGAAGTTAAAATACTTAAATCGTTTACGTTAACGCCGCCAGTAGGGACTTGTTGTGAACCACTTGGCAAACTACTACTTTCGTTTTCATTACCCATGTCAACAGCTGATTCTGCCGGTTGCAAAGAAGACCGTAAATTATTTCTAGCCTGTGAAGCTATTGGACTTTTTACAATTTTAGGCCTTGACACAAATGGGCTGTCTGAGTTTTCAACAGATAAATTAAGAATTCGAGCTTTAGATCTTGTTAAAATTGGGCTTTCGCTTATCCTCGGTCGAGGAATAAATGGATTTTCGAAATTTTCGTCAAACGTGTAATCAATTTGGCTATCACTAGTTGGTTCTTCTCTATCTTTCGACTTCCCTTTTCTCTTTGACATTACTCAAAAAAAAAACTTTATAGAAAATTTAAAAAAAACTATTGTTTCAAAAACGTATCTCAAAATCTATGGGAATGCTGAATTGAAATTTTAAATACGGATAAAAATTTATACAAATATTTTACAAAATACCCCCTCCAATTATCTGGTAAACTAATTGATTATATTATTGTGTCGCAAATGAGATTATCTATTTGAATAGAATAATCCATGACTTACATAACAATATAAAACAAACTATTGAAACTAAGTGGAATCATAAAAAATCATATCAGTTAAAAAAAATAGCAAAAACAATATTCGATTTCAACCAAATATTGAAAGACTTACTTTAAAAAAACTGACAAATAATGGTGAAATGACTTATCACAGCAATATAGGTAATGTTACCACATATGTCTTGTGCATAAGTAAAAAAATGAAAAATGGAATAGTAAATTGCAAATCGAAGCTGACAAGAAAATAATCAGTTCGAGACAAATTTACGTAGAAATTAAAAATAAAATCGAAAACGACATTTAAGCCGAACTCGTTGGGCGCCATTCTATTTATGTAGCAAATTTTCTTTAGTGTTTTCAAATTAATGAGTTTTATGGCAAATGTACTCGGTGCTTGGAAAGCTAGAATAGGCTTAGCTCGCCGGATTGGGGAGGGTTCTTGAGCACACCTGACCTTTACACACTACACAAACAAATAAGAAAATAAATCTTTCCAAGACTTGACTTTAAAAGAAATGTAAATTTAACAATAAAACCTGGCTATTGAATGAATACTAAATATGGTATTTTTGTAAAATCTGTATAGAAAAGTGATAGATGTTCTTATCACATTGAACACTATTGAATAATTACCCACCCTCATTCTTCTATGATACCCTAGTGTTCTTTAAATAATGTTCAGTATCTACCCTAAAATAACATCCTACTAAATCATCCGTATTATATAATTAATTCTCAGCATTCCCAATAAAATTATCTTTACTCAGAACTTTCCATATTTGTCAATTCAAAACTGTTTATTAATATAATAAATTCTTTTTATATAAAGCAAGATATTCATATCAGACTTAAAATATATATCTTATTTAAAATAATTATTATGAAATAATATAAAATTTGTTAGTAAAATTATTAAATTTTAAACGATTAAATGTTAAACGAACGCATGTTATTTAGTTTTGTATATTATAACTTACGATTTTTGTGTTTCATTGGTGATGATGATGTAAAATGTTACCCTTTTAAATACCCTTTTTCTGTTACTCGGCTGATAGTTTGAGCTCAAAATATCCAGTATACTGTAACTCAGAGAAATTTGTATTAGCAAAAATATTATTTAAATCTGTAGATATAATATACAAAATATATTTAACATGCCAAAACTTATAAATTAATAATTAAATTAACATTATAGTTATAGGTATGTGCAATATAATTTACATTAACAATATATATATATATATATATACAAAATACTAATGTTTGATTCATTAACATTAATATATTAAATCTCTTAGTTGTTCATTTGATAGAAAATAATATTAAATGTTAATGTTAAATGAACATTATTCTTTACAGATGTAAAGTAGAAAAATTATAAAACAAAGTTTAAGAGAAACTCTCTTCAGGTTAATTAAAAAATCTTAATGTTAACTTACTTACATATATATTATACATTACAAAGCTTACTGTTAGTGTTTCTTTTGTTTTAAATGCTCTTAGCGATTGATTTGCTTTGTAATAAATCGATGACGTCACGCAATAATTTGGGATTTTTGTGTTCTTCTTTTTGGTACGTCTTAAGTCATAAAATAAAATAATACAATTGTGGGCTAAAATTGAGCACATTTAAATCTTCTGAAGAACATTCATTTTATAAGTTATACAGATGATGTGATGAATTTTGTTGTTGATTAATATGATTTAACGTCATAATGAAGATTGCATTACAATTATGTAGAATTAATGTTTGTTGAGGTTATGACAAAATTTCATGCTGGCAATCGATAACTTATTTTAATAATTTTACGGCCTTGTATATAAAAGTTTGGAGTTCTGTAATTAATATGGGAGCAATATTTGGACGAATTTTACGATGATGCTGATTTTATTGTAATGATGATGTATATGGTTGAGTATTAGAGGCAAACATTAGGAGAAGATTTATTGTAAATGCAATCAGAAAACGTGCATTTGCATAATGTTGAACTTTGGACGATGCTCAAGTAAAATGATAAATTGATGATTTCATCAAAAATAATTACTCAAGTAATTAAGACCACATTAAAACATCTCCAGTATTAATTATTATAATGTTATAAAAACCCTACAAATAGTTTTATATTATTTAAACATTTTAAATAGTATTTTATTCAAATTCTTACCAAAATTAATTTGGGTTTTACACATTCGATAAAAAAAAACACTAGATATATCGGTATTTCTGAATATTTTTATGAAACTATTTGCAAATTATATTATTTTATATACATAAGTATATAAATCTTAATATATATAAAAAAAATCTTTTATTAAGTTCTTTATATTCCGTAAATTAACTTAACTCTTAGAAATTCCAATAAAAAAGGCCGAGCGGAAGATTGAATCAAGCTTTACACTTCGTTTATGCTTAGATATCTCATATATGTGATTACTTGATAATTATATTGGTTATCGATATATTATCAATGTTGCTAACTACATTAGTACTCGTAACTATTATATCTGACATAATTGTAAGACATAAATTATGTTATCATATGACATGAGATATATTGGTTATGTTGTGCTACTGGTGTGAGCATAATTGCATCATGATTTAACATAATTTATGATATACTTACATACTTATATTAACATACGTATTTATAATTATTTGAATAAACATATGAGTGTATCTCTACATTTAATATTTTATTTTATAATTTTAACATTTGTAATTAGTTTTGAGTGATTTGTCTGTATTAGTATTGAGTGATCTGAGAAATGTTCTGAGGTTTTCAGTTTACATAAACTTGGTATATTTTAATTCAAAATAAAAAAAAAACTCATTTGGCTAGAAGTTTATCAACATTCTACTTTTGATTTGTTATCACAATTCAAAATTTGTTACAATTTACAATACAGTTTTTAAATAATTTTCAAAAAAAACAATGAAAACAACAATAAAATCATTAAAACGAATTATGTAAATATCGCAACTTTTAGCAATTAAATTTAAAACAAATTATACAAATAATCCAAAGACAACAAAAACCCCGCAATAATTAATTAAACCAAAAAGGCTAAACAAGTGTTGCACTTAACAACTCACACGTATTAATTAATAATTAATTACAGCAAGAATTTCAACAACAAAAACTAAATAAAATTTAACAACAACAAAACAGCATTATTAAAAATAAATTTAAACTATGTGCAAATAAATAAGTAAAGTGATATATTGGGGTAAAACGAAAACTATATACCCTTCAAATTTTTACTTGAAAAAAATTTGTTTGGTGAAAACAAAAAAAAACATAATGGAAAGTCCTTTGAAATTCAAGATTTAAATGCAAACAAATTCTCGAACGAATATCTGATCTAGAGATTTCAACCAACATTAAACGAAGCCTTATGTATATATTTTGTATAAAATTGTAGAAATTACAAACAGAATGACAAACTTATACCTTTACCACTCATGGTGAAGGGTATAAATATGATTTTGCTAATACTGCTGCTGTCGAGATCCAGTAGCATTTTGCTACCTGCCAAGTGAAACATGGTCCACAAGTCTCTTGAAACTTGCAGTCAAATCTCCCTTAGCAGGACTTTCTCCAGTACAACTCTGGTGGTGTCAGAATAGTGATTTCACCGATACCATCAGGTATAAATCCGAGCTTCGTACACTAATCCGCAATATCGTTGTCCTCAATATTCCAGAGTCCTGGTATACAACACAGTCTGACTTCATAGTAACCCATTCAGGGTACTATTATATTCATGTACCAGCTTGGATATGACCATGTGACCTTTAACTCCACTTGACTATCGATATATAGAAAGTCACCTTATCACCTTAAGTGATCTCTTGAACAAGATCTGAAGCTTTCAACACCGCCAGAATTTCTGCCTGAAACATACTACATTAATCTGGATGCCTTAAGGCAGCCATCGGCACACTCTCATGTTTTTCTTTTAACATTGATTAAACTAACAAACTCAAGCACCAAGCGTAACACAACCTTGCCTGAAGGCTCGTGATATCACGCTCTTAAAGACATCCTAGAGTCCTTCTCCAATCGTTGCCTTTTTTCATGTTATATCCCGGGGATCCCGGGAATTAAAAACTGACGAAAATACATAGAAAACAATCTATTTTTTTCACCAAAAAACAGCGAAAAGTTTTTAACAGTTTTCTGCTTATATCTCGGCAATAATAGACCGTTTATTATTATTATTTATTTGGGGTATTTCATATGAAAATTTAAAAAGTGAATAATGATATTTATAGAATTTATTTCTTATTGAATCATTCTAATTTCTTTAAATTTCTTCTTCAAATCCATAACAAAATAGCTTGTTAAATGATTAAATTTTTCTTCAATTCAAATCTAGTACAAAAAGGCTTAAGACAATTTTTTCAATTAATTTTGTAAATGATTTGATTTAACAAAAATTTAATCATTCAAAGTTTGAATAAATTCTGTTAATAATTTTAAATTAACTTTAAAATTATTTCAGTTTAAACAAAGGCTTTGAGTTTGAATAAATTCTGTTAATAATTTTAAATTAACTTTAAAATTATTTCAGTTTAAAAAAGACAAAGGAATGGATTTATGGAATGAAAGGCTGACATTATTTAATTACAGATTAAGATTTTAGTGAATTAAGCTCAAATTTTATCAATTAATTCGAAGCTCTGATATTTAATAATTATAACACTAAGTTTTTATATGAAATTTGGCTATAATATTCCAAATTTACAGTATCATTATATATTTCGGGAATAGCCGGGTGCCCGGGAATGTAGAAAAAATTTACCGATTCCCGGGAATCAAAAAAGCTCGGAAAATTAAAAACCATAGTTTCGGCCCACAAAGAGATATCACAAAGTAGCGTTTATATTATATAACTGATGATGTCACCATTCTGAGAATAAATTAGTACTGTTTTCAGGCCAACCACAGTCGGAGCGATCGACTTACATCGCATAGATTAAAAATGATAATTCTGTTGTTAAGCTTCAATACTTGCATTTTATCAATAAATCTTGCACTCCAATCCGCTCGAATGCCTCCCGATTTTCCAAATTCCCCTTCTGTATCCATGACTCGCGTTTCTGAACATATTTACACTTATGTATTCATCAAGTGTAGATTAGATGATCCATTGTTTTCCAGAGAAATTTGATATAGACTGATCGGTCTAAATTCTTTCGGCTTGCTTTGCCGTACTTGGATATAAGTAAACAAACTCGTTATCCGAGATATTGCACAGTAGACGTCTGGCCCCGGTGATTTGTATGACTCGGGTGTATATATCCAAACAACCAGGAAATTATATCTCCATAAGAGTCTCTATCAATGGCACATCGCTTCTTTGCATATATCCGATTTTCCTAGGATCTTTGGATAGTATTCGGAGGAATTTTGATAACTCATTGACAGAATCGTTGGACTCACAGTAACAAATCCATGAATTTCTTTTTTAAAATTCTGTTTAAAGGTAATTCAGCTTTGTTCTGGAAAAGTACCTTTCGATGGTATGGATACAAAGAAAAATTACATGTCTAGAGCAAATCGAGATTTGCCTACTTTTATTCCTCAAAATCTGTAATTGAATTCCTGGGACCTGCAACTCCTATTTAAAGATAAATACAAATATACTACAATGTTGCGAAAACTACCATAATAGGCTAATAATAATTTACATTCAATATCTAAAATAAATTGTAGAGTGATATACTTGTAAATTAAAAATATCACACCTGCTATGGCATAAACAATTCGATTTCGCCCCAATATGGCCACACATTTTGAAAAAAATCTTTAAAATTTAAATTCCTCTGTAGCAATAATTAAACAAGCACAAATATTACTAACTAACAGCTAAGCAGCTAAACGAACAAAAAAAATAATTATTTTTCATACAATGTTGCAGTTCAATGACTTGTTCTCTGCAGGTTAAAATACCAAATACTATTATGTACGCGATATATGTATGTATGTATGACTGGCTGGCCCAATGACTGTCTGGTTGTAAGTCTGTCTATCCGTTTGACTAACTAACTGACTACGTACACGCAGAGAAAATACATGATTGTAAAGAGCAACATATTCAGTCCAATCATGAATAAACAAATCCGCGAAATTTTTTTCCCTTATCCCATTTTTATACCCTTCAGCTTCGTGAGAAGGGTATATATAAGTTTGTCACCCTATAAAGTATATATATTCTGGATCCTTATAGATAGCGGAGTCGATTAAGCCAAGTCTCTCAGTCTGTCTGTCTGTTGAAATCAACTTTTCGAAGCACCCAAATAACTTACATACACGATTCATAGATCAATATCTCCGTAATTCTTCCGGCTCGGTTGCTATTTAAAATCGAGAAAATCGGTCGACAAATGGCTGAGATATAAGGAAAAAACCAGGACAACCTCGACTTTTGACCTATCTGGATTACTAAGTCATTAATATAGTTGGACCTACAATGGGTCAAAATCGGAAAAAATATTTTTTAACCCGAATTTTTTTTTTTCACCAAAAGTTTTTTTTCGCTAAATATGAAAAAACAAAAAAAATTATTTTAAATTAAAAAAAAAAAAATTTTAAATTTAAAAAAAAAAAAAATTTTTAAGTTTAAAAAATTTTTTTTAAAAAAAAAAACATTCGAACTTTGGAAAAAAAAAAAAATTTTGTTTACCTAAAAATATTTAAAATTTTTATTTTGAAGTATAATTTGGTGAAGGGTATATAAGATTCGGCACAGCCGAATATAGCTCTCTTACATGTTAACACTGAATTTGAGTTTTTATTCATGATTGGGCTGATTATGATAAGATTTACAATTGTAGTCGAAATATATTATGATCATTATTAGTATCGTAAAATATCATATTATGATCAAATATAGTCGTAATATCATTTTATTACACGATCATAATATGTTCTGGAATAATCATATTATGATCCAAAGTAATTATGTATGAAAAATAATATTGTTTCGGTGAACCATACCATACTTATAATTGCGATGAATATAAAAATGTTTACAGTAACTAAAATATGGTTGAAATTAAATTAAAATAACAATTATATTGAATCATGGTTTTTCTCTAAGTGTATTTACGAGCTAAATTAGTATGTAGATATGTATGTATGTGCATATCGGGCAACCGGCAGCGACCAGTGAATACTTAAGTGACGGACTGACGATTGACTGCAAGTAGGAACGCAAGTATTTGGTACGTTTGCATGCAACATTTTTGTGTTTTGTTTGTTGGCCTGCCTGCCAGGCAGTCCAAGGCAGTTTGTGGTTGAAAATAAATTTTATTTTTAACACTTTATATTTATTTTTTTTTCTGTTTTTTGTTTTTCTTTTAATTTTATTTTTATTTCGTAGAAAATTTCAAACATCTGCATCTGGTTTTACTACAAGTTTTTTTTTGTGTATGTACAAAATAAGAAAAATACGATTTTCTTTTGAACTGTGTCACTAAATTTTTTGCTGTTGATTTAGTTTTTGTTTGCTTGACTTTTTTATTTCATTTCAATTTAAATAACTTGGCTTTGAATTTCCCATTAGATACGAGTGTGGCTGGCTGGCGAGTATGTGTGTGGTTGGTTGATGTTGTACAATTTATTTTTACTGCAAAGAACCTGAGACTGTTTGGCTACTAATTGTCAGAGAATTCAAAGAAGAACAAATTAAAATAGAAATAGAAGATTCAGTATTTCAATTTTAGAATTTTGAAAATCGTTTTGGTTTATTTAAAAAAACCGGCCTTTTAAAAAAATGGTGTTGTTTTCTATGTCCAATTCTTTAAATCCTTCACTTTCTTTAGGCAAAAATAGTAAATATGTATATCCATTAAATGTAGCCTGTATAATTAATTTTTCTTTTTATACTTTTGTTTAACTCAACACTGGCTATTGCTACGACAAACATTTTAAGAAATTATGGAGAACATTGAGTACTTCTTATATTTGATGTTGAAAATATCTTAACACAATCTGAGTTATTTTAAAAATAATTTGCAAAATAACGTAACATAATTTCATCAACATCATCCAATTAAGGCAGAAAGAATTCTGCTATCATGTCCCGATATCGAGCACCAGTCTCTGCTTGACCAGTCTCTTTTAATGCCTCGAACAGCACCACAACAGTGAAGTTTTGGATACATTTTTCGATCAATCACAATTATCAAAAGCAGTCATTTTGACCATAACAAAGCCGCCATGTGAAAATGTGCTTCATGGATTATAATCCCAGTAAGCACCAAACCCTCAAAATTTCAAGCACTTGAAAATTTTGTTGGAATTTGACATGAATGCAAATGTAATTATACTTTAAACATGAAAAAATTTGAAAATTTATTTATTTTTCAAACAAAAAACATATGGTTTGAATTTATGTTTCCTTTTTACTGGAGAATGCTATTGAAATAAAGTGTAATACAACTGTAATTCAATTGCTTGACTATAATTCAAGCCTTGAATTCCAGTAAAAATGCTTATTGGGAATGTTTTTAATCGTCAAATCAAAACTGTGGTCGATAAATTTTCATTATTTTTTATATATTTTTCAATAAAAAAAAACAAAAAAAAAATTGGGAAAATGAATTTTGATAAAAAAAATTCTGGTAAAAATGGTGAAGAATATAAAAATGGACATAAATTGAAGATTGCATTGCCGGTGGAAAAGGTTTTCTGAGTATTTCGAATCATATCTGCAGTAAGAGAAATTTTTACTGGGCGAAGCTGGTTTTGATACACACACATGGAGAAAACCCTTGCGACCGGCTGAGTAGAACATTTGGTTTTTTAATTCATAACAATAAACTTTGGGTCCTTAATTCATTGTCGGTTTGGCGACTTAGTTCTATAACCATTCGATTTACAAAGATGAGAACTAAATTGGTAATCTTACAATAATTACTAATTTACAAAAATAAAAAAGTTTAGAATCCTGTTTCAAGGCCTAACTAATATGACAGAAATGTTATTTTATCCTTCAACAATGTGTTAGCTCTGTTCCGGTACTTGTCAGATGTATCAAGTTTTAGCCAAAATTTCTTTACATTATGAAGGTTTATTTTATTATTTCTGACTAAAACCTGTCGCATTGCCTATGAAAATATTTACGAAAAAAATATCAAAAATATATTTTTACCTCAAAATAAACGTATAATTAGAATTGATTTATAGCATAGTCAATTTAAGTTTTAGGTTAATTTGAAATGAAACGTACGTTAAAAAGGCATATAATGAGAAACTTGTATGTACCCTGCTGTTTTTATAAACAAAAATTGACATTTGCCAACTTTTTAGATCTAGAAATAAAGAAAATGGATTTGTTCAATATTATTCTTAAGTTTTATACAATAATTCAAGTAAAATAAATTAATGATAAAGCTACCACATTTGAAATGCACATATTATTTAAAAAGCTGCGGTTGCCACTTCACTACCCACTGGTAATGCAGTAGGTGCAAAGTTCAAATATGATGTTTGTGTGATTCGATTCGAAAAAACACATTTTCGAAATACAATTTATAAAGTATATAGATTCAAATGATTTTTTTTAAAAAAGAATTACAAAATAACTTCCTCGTTTTTGTATTGAGATTGAACATTTTCATTTAAAAAAATATTCAATGTCCTCTTGTTAAACACAAGCCAAAAGTAAAACGTCTAATCATCAACAAAATCTTTAATTGCTAAGTAATTAACAAAAAAAAATGTTGTGAAATTACAAAAATCAACAAACTGCAGGGTATTTAATACATACACAAATACAGACAGTAGAACTCAGAAAAGTAAATTTTTTGATTTTTCAAAATTTTAAAATAAAAAAAAACATGCATAAGTATATTTTGTTGCTAACAAGTGCTGATATATGGAAATGTGTTTATGGGTGCACACAAATAAGCCATCAAAATTTTAAAATAAAAATGCATCATAATTCAGACAGAATCAAAATCTTTTATTTTAATGCATAGTACAGTTGATAACATAAGAAATTGGGATATTTAAAACAATGCTATCAAAACAAGAAGGAAAGTAATTGGTGTGGAAAGTCTCGAATTTAAAATTTAACTACAACTAAACTTAATTTTGCATTCTTAGAAATGAACATCTTGGACACCAAATTTTTGAGATATATTCTAAAAAGTTATTGTGACAGATCTCATTTAGAATTACATAACACAGCCATTTAAAAACAAATCTGGATACTCTTTGCAAAATAAACGATGACAATTACTTAACGTTCAATTAGTTAGCAAATGTGCTAAGTCTCCTTTTTATGAAATTTGAGAAAAAAAATACAAAAAAAACCATATGCGGACATCACTACGTGATAAAAGACCAAAATATTAAAGTCCCGTGTCTCCAAGTTTTGCCCAAAGTCATGCATTTTTTTAATGGGCCCCCAAATATTTGAGGTTTCGGTGTCATTTTTACAAAAATGTGATCATTTACTCAGGCTAATATCTTGCAAACAGTTCGGAACTTTGAACTTTTTAAGTTTTTTACGATTTTGATCTTGAAGATGAAGTTTTTTTTATTTTATATGTCCTGAGAAAATTATCACTTTTTTGCAAAACTGAAACCGATTTTGGGCAAAACTTGGAGACACGGGACCTTAAAGCTGAATTCACCCATGAGTTTCTGAAACATTTTTTGTTCGGAACATTTTTTTTTATATGTAGTTTGACGTTCTATTTTTGTTCTAAATTCTAAATTGTTCCGAACAAAAAATGTTTCAGAAACTAATGGGTGAATTCAGCTTAATATCAACAAATAGGAATTGGCATAATTAGTTATTAAAGATTACTGAAATCATAGAGAAAATATACATAGAGCGGTAACTCTCCTGTCAACGACCTAACTCAGTTGTCAAAAACTTAAATGGTGAGAATGTATTAGTAAAAAAAAACTATGTGAAAACAAAAAACAACACTCGTATGTGTAAACTTTTTAAGTAATTTTTTTGTTTGAGTTTTTTTTCTATTTTCCGCTCTATGTATATTTTCTCTATGACTGAAATTAAGATCAAAATGGTTTAGTTGAAATATTTTATTGAGACTTGAGTTAATCGTAGAAAACATAGAGCGGAAACTCTCCTGTCAAAGACCTAACTCAGTTCTCAAAAACCTAAGTGGTGAGAATGTATTAGTAGAAAAAACTATGTGAAAACAAAAACAACACTCGTATGTGTGATTATTTTGAGTAATTTTTTTGTTTGAGTTTTTTTCTAGTTTCCGCTCTATGTTCTCTTTGGTAGAAAATACTGTTATATAAATGAAAATTTAAGCATAATTCTTTTCGATATAGATTTACATATTTTCAAAGACCATTAATACAGTAAAATCACTGAAATCTATTTATAAATGATATCGATTCATTGGTTTTTCTCAACCATATGTATATTTTTGTAACCTACTGTATATATTGTTAGGCCTTTATATATTTTCGTTCAGATTCATCGTCATCATTAACACTGAAATAAACAACAGAATCAAACATAATTTTTAAATATTTTTATTTTTATTTGTTTTTTTTTTGTTATTTTGGTCTGCTTGCTGTAAAATTTAAAAGTACAACGAAAAGAAACATCAGCATCATTATTCATGATTCAAATTGAGGGCGATTTCGTGAGTTGACTAATAATCGACACGAGTACTAGTTTTGCTTTGGGGGAAAATAATCTATAAAAAATGAAAGAATTTAAATAATAATAGGTCCATATGTGGCTTTAAACTTAGGGATATTTATCGTTATTGCTCTGTTTATATAATTTTTATAATGGGAGGTAATTCAAAGACCTTTCCAACGATGTATAAAGCGATAATATTTTTTAAGCCGACTTTTTTAATAAAAGCGCTATAAAAAACATTAGATTAAGGTAGTGTTTAGCCGAGACATTAAGATTCTATTTAATATGTCATTGCATGTGCTCAAATTTCGGAGATCTTAGCAGATTTTTCCAAAAAAAACCTAACAATGTACCTGGATTTCACATAAAGTCGGGGCCTCCAAATATTTCTCCTATAAATACCGTTTTTAACAGAAAGCTGAAGGGTTAACAAGATGTCACTAGAAAAATTTGTAAAATGATTTTTTTTTATCTTTATATCTTTGGGAAACAAAATTTTCCCTAATTTAAATATAAGTTTTATATAGTACGTAACTCATGCTGGGTATAATTTATAATTAAATTTTCGAAATTAAAACCAAATTTCCCTCATAAAGACATATGTCAATGTCCTGGAAAAATAAAATTAAAAATACGTTTTTTTTATAAAGAGTTTTTTTTTATACTAAACAATTTTGAAGCCTTTAATTTATTCGTTTTAAAAACAAATTTCGAAAATGTTTCGTAAATTAACAACGGCCTTGTATCAAGTGACGCATCAACAATTACTGACCACTTTAACGAGAACCAAAAATGTAAATTTGAACAATAGCTATGGTGAACTTAAAAGTACTATAGCTCAAAACTTTTTAAGCCATCAACTGCCTCAAAAGACAAGTTGTAACAAGAAGATCACCATTGTGGGCTCTGAGAAATCCAGTCTGACAATGGCCAAAAATTGCTTGGATCGTGATGTTTGCCAAAAAATTTGCATAATGGATCTGCAAGCCATGAAAGAGAATTCAAAGCCTAATTTGCTAATTACCAGTAATCCCCACATAAAGGCCACTAAATATTTTCAGGACACGCGTAATTCGGATTTGATAATTCTAACCAAAGATATACAACAACGAAAGGAAACGGCGGCCATTACCACATTTAAAGATACTTTGGAGCAGTACACCAATGTTATGAAAAATCTTATACCAAATTTAGTGAAATATAGTCCAAATACTATATTTTTAATAGATACCGAACAGGCAGATGTTGTCACTTATGTGGCCTGGAAATTATCACGTTTACCCAAGAATCGTGTATTGAGTCCCAGACAATTAAAAGAATTTATACAAGAATCCCCACAAAATTGTGTTCAAGAGAAGAAACGGCCACAAAACTGTACTGCTGATGTTGCAGCAAAAATTATTGAAAACTATCATCATATTCTCTTAACTACTTTGCCTCAAGTGACAACAAATCAAGAAAATTCCTATAAATTCCCTAGCATATTTACTTCGTCTTTCTGTAAAACCATGCAACCAAATCGAATTGGTTTCCAGAATATTGATTGCCGCAAAATTGTTGTATGAATTCTTTATCATGACAAAACATTTCAAAATTCTATTTGCTTTTACTTTTTTTTAAAATAATTAAAACCTGTAAATCATTAAATTTACTTGATATAAATAATTAATTTACATAATGTAAACAGGCTATTTACAATATGTAAATTAATAGTTTACATTAAGTAAATCTAACATTTGCATTCAGTAAATTCACATTATGCTAATTTTGTTGTTATATTATGTAAATTTTTTACATATTTTCTTTACGTATAAATTAAATTAACAATATTTTTCTCGATTTCTGTACTGACGCCATTTATTTTGCATACATTCCATGTACTCATTGATATTTGTAAATTAATTTTTATACATATGTAATAAAATGATTTATTTAAATATTGGGAGTATTGAAACAAATGAATACGCAAGTTTTATTGATTCATAATATTTGCAACGTAATTTAGGCGCCACATTTCAACATTAGATGTAAACTATTTTTAGTATTGGACCGATCCACAATATACATTAAAGTGCTCCAAGATTGTATGGCCGAAAAATAAAGTTAAGGTACAGGACACACACCCCCCCCCATCCCCTAGAATTGTTCTATGTATTGTAGAACCACGTTCTGTAAAATATTAATACAATAGGATAACGTTTTCAATTTTTTCAATATTTGGAATTTCTCATGGAAAGATAGCGAAATGTTATATATTTTTGGGCCGATTATGCTGTTTTTCAGAATTAAAGAAACTCAATCATTCATGTTATTTTTAAATTTAATAAATCAAAAGTACACTAATGGGTTAAAATCAATTTTATTGTTCAAAAATGTGTTATATTTTTCTTAAGTTTCAGCAAAATTGGCCCAAAAATATATAACATTTCGCTATCTTTCCATGAGAAATTTCAAATATTGAAAAAATTTAACTTTGACCTTCACGATTTATGGATTAACGTTTTCCGATTTTAGTAAAACTTTCAGACTATATTTAAAATTACCTGGACTATAATATTCTGCATAGCTTTTACTTAAAAATCATAACAGTAAGAAAATTCGGCTCATTCGCCAAAATATTTTTCTCGAAAATCGCAAAATTTAAATCGCAGGTACGGAAAAACTGTGAAGGTATTGTCATACTTTTTACATATTTTTATTCCCTTTATGTTCTAAATAAATCCCAATGTGATGAATAAATCCCAACAAAAAATTCTGAAATTTGTTTAACAAAATTTTTAAAAATTTGAAATTGGAGTTTTGAAACTTCCGTTAAAAAATTAAAATTTTTTGGTCATACCTTCGAATAGGTTAACCGGTTTTAAAACTATATAGTATAACATATTGCCATAAAATTATTTCTCGCTCTCCCAATAACATGAAAATTCTCAAATTTTGACATGGAAAATTAAATCGATTTTCCTAGAATTATGAGCATTATCTTCAATTACAATTTTTACTCAAACTCAAATTACTTGATTGAGTTCGTTCCAATTTCGCCAGAGCCTCACTTGAATGAATCTGTATGTAATAAACAGCATTTCATATCTGCAATATTTAATTTTCCCGGAAAATAACCGCATTTTTGTGTGGGACAAAATAAAAATGAATCGTTATTTAATTTATTATTTATTTTTATCATTTCAACTGAATTTACTTAGTACTGTGACATATAAAATTAAATAACCACTTAAAAGAAACCCAATAAGCACCCAAAAATTTTAAATTCAAATAATAAAAACGAATAAGTTTTAAGCAAAATTAATATACATAAGCAAGTCCATTAGCAAAACATAAGCAAGTAAAAGCAAAATATATTATTAGAAGAAAAAGATCAACATGATGTTGTTTCTTTTTTCCGACTTCCAACAGAATGTTACATATCCTTCCAAATCTCACCAATTTTCAAAAATGTAAATTGTTTTCTAAAGAAGATTTCGATAATCGTAAAAAGGAAATAATGATGCTTACAATAATCTTACTTTTAAATGTAAATATATTCTGATTAATTTAAATATTCAGATTAAATAAATAAAAATAATCAAAATCAAATTTGTTATTGAATTTAGAACTTGTTAAAAATTAAAGCTTGACTTCTACTATTTTTCGACTTACATATATTGAACTATAATTCAAGGGTTGAATTAAACTATATTTCAAAGCTTAAATTCAACTATTTTTTCGATTTGTATTTCATTGTAATTCAAGGCTAGAATTCAAATGTACTAATACTTTCATGTTCGACTTGAATTCAAGTTTCCTTTTCACTGGAGAATGCTATTGAAATCAAGTGTAATACAACTGTACAATAAGCATTTTGGCTGGAATTCAAGTGTAAAACAATTTGAATTGCAGTCATATATTCAAACTTCAAGGGTTGAAATACTGTTGTATTACACTTGATTTCAATAGCATTCTCCAGTGAAAAGAAAACTTGAATTCAAGTCGAACATTGCAGTGTTAATACAGTTGAATTCCAGCCTAATACAAATCGAAAAAATAATTGAATTTAAGCTTTAAATACAGTTGAATTCAATATTTTACTTATTTTTTAATTCAAGCCGAAAAAATAATCGGATTCAAGTTTTAATTTACCTTTTTTCTAAAAATTTGATTAATTTTTGTTAATTGTTTGACAAAAAAAGAAAAAAATAACAAAATGTTGAAATCTTTCAAAAATAATGTTTGACAAAAGGTCTGGAATTCAAATTGAATTCAAGTTTAATTTCCTTTACTTGAAATTTAATTTTTGAATGCTTATTGGGATCAAAGGAACGTTTATATGATTATTTGATGTTCGGTAAATTATGTGCTCGACTGTACTTTACATTATGATAATTTTAAAATTTCTAAAGGCTGCTCACAATTTTCATTTTATTATGAAAAACTCTTCAACAAGTAAATGAAATAAAGTGAAATAATCATTATCATCGTCAGCAATGTTCGTTCTCGGGTAATGAGTTTATGCTCATAAATTATCATATAATTTACGCATTATTTAATTGCGTAAATGAGTCAAAGATTCTATTCTTTTCTTTTATCACATGCAACAAAATAAAAATTAAGAAAAATTGCTCAACAAAAACAAAAAAATTAAAACGAGAAATTAAAAGTTGGCATCATTATGTGTTTACAATTTGTTGTCTTGTTTTTGCATGATTTTTATTTGTTTTTTTTTATTCATCTTCAGTCTCAGTCATGCCATCTTTAGGTCATTTGCATTCCTAAATGATGACATTTATGTTGATCAACATTTATTGTGAAGGTTTTTAACATCAAATTTTCATAGTATTTATAATTAAATATTTATAATTTAACACGAGTAAAAGATTATTTATTAATGTTTTTTTTTGTGTGTTTTATTGTTGTTGTTTTTTGCAGGCTGCAGCCCGCCATCAATGCCCCTATTTGGTGAAGATGTACGAAAAGGAATTTATAAATCAAGGTGGTAATCCGGAATGGCTAAATGGTCTCGATTATATACCGCCTAAATTACGTGCCATATATGAGATCAATAAAATTTTAGCCCATCGTCCGTGGCTGTTGCGTAAGGAGCACATAGAGGTGAGAAACTAAACTTAAGTTGGCTAAAAATTTTGAAAATTTAATTTTCATATGTGATTATATCCTAAGTTATAAGAAATAACTGATAGTGTGTAGTGTAGTACTCGATGAGAAGATTATATATGTGTATTTAATTTAATAAAAGAAATTATTAAAATCCCGCATTTTTAAGTCATACATACTTGAATTTAGATTTTGGAAAAAAAGTTTTAGTTTGGAGTTTATCATGACATAAATATATAAGGTAGACTCATTAGAAAATAAATTCTCAATTATACAATTTATGACGTTACAAGTCAAACAAAAAAAATATGAAAACAATCAAAATCAAAGTTTGACGTTATAGGGCTAAATATTGAAAACTCTCCCTAGTGATTCTACCTTCTACAATTATTTTATCATGATTTTGAAATACTTTTTTGGAAATTGTTAAAGAAAAATAATATTTCATCAAATAAATTTGTTTCCGTTTCAAAACAAACGTGCTAAATCTTAAATATCGCCAAAACAAAATAAAAAAATTGAAGAATTAAAATCATAGTTTGACGTTGCAGGGGTAAATATTGAAAACTCTCCCTAATGATTGCACCTTCTACAATTATTGTATCATGGAGTTTATTAGATATAAAATAAAATAAGAATTTTAGATAGTAAAAATGTTTGACAACTATTGCGAAAGATATTTGAGAAAAACAAAATAAAGTCAAGGTTAAAATTGAAAATTTCAAAACTGAAACTTAAATATCTTTTAATGTATAAGGGTACTGCTACAGGTTCAATATACATATGTATATTGTGATATTTGGATCGCGATCCATTGTAATGGATCACGCAAAATTAGGTACTGCATGCTACACGTCAATATCGCGATACTGGATTGTGATATTTGGATCGCGATCCATTGCAATGGATCTCGCAAAATTAGGTTATTCTGCGATTTGGATCGCGATCCCCAATACTGCATGCTACACGTTCAATAAATATCGCTATACTGGATCGCGGTCAATATATGTATATTGAAAGTGTAGCAGTGCCCTAAGAGATTACTTAGTGAATTGAAAAACAACATTTTTATTTGGAAATGTGTTTGTCATTCTGCTTAATGATCAAATGTGAAAAAATAAGTTTATAGACATTTTTAATTTTTCAATGATTTTTTGCATATCGCTTTAAAAATTGCTGAAATTATGTTACGTTATTTTGCATTTTAGATGACGATATGTATTTTATTCGTGAATTATTCTTTCCCATGTTTTATTTTTAGGCGAATGATATACAATAATTTAATTTTCCTTTAATTTATTTTTATCTTTTCTTGTTATCTGTTTTAGAGCCTTACACGGGGTAAGAACAGTTGGTCGCTGTCGGAAGTTGTACATGCCATGGTTCTTTTGTCGCATTTTCATTCGTTGTCATCGTTTGTGTTCTCCTGCGGTTTGACACAGAAACTTGATGGTTTGTCTAGTCCCAAATTGAAAACACCACCCGCAACACTAACCGCACCACAAACACCCACAGACCCAGCAATGCAACACCATAATTTTTTGGCTGCGGAAAATGTAACGCAGCAGCCACAAACAATGAATGCAGCTGCGATGCCACCACAACCACAAAAGACTGTATTAAGCGAAATAACCTTAAACAACAATAATAATTCTATTGATCATCATAATCATCAAGTGTATTGTAATAATAATGCAGCAGCAGCCGTTGCTGCCGCCACTGTGTCGCTTAGTAGTGGAGGTGGTGTTGGCGGCGTGACTCTTACAGGTGTTGGTGCAGCCTCAAATGCTGTTAATGGCGTCAATAAATTAAATGGTAAATTACAATAGAAAACATGAATTCACTTCTTATTTATACAAAAAATATATTTAAATTTTTATTACAGCTCAACCCAGTGTTACCGTTGAAGCCTTAATGGAACGCATGAAAGTTCTCTCCCAAAAACAAGATGAATGCAGTGAAGCCGAACTTAGCAATCGCTTTAAGAATGTCGAAATGCAAACGGCTGAACTGCCAGCTGCCGCCACAGCTGCACCCGCTGAAATACCCCCAGTTATCTCCCACTATATTGAAGATCCAAATTTTACGTATCAAGACTTTGCCCGTCGCGGTGCTGAGAATATCCCAAATACTTTTCGCATCCAAGATTATTCCTGGGATGATCATGGTTATTCTTTGGTTAATGGGTAAGTTTTGCAATTGAGTTCTCTTAACATTTTAAAATACTTATAAATACTTTTGTTTATTTGTTATTCATTTAGTTTATATGAAGATGTTGGCAATTTATTGGATCAGAAATTCCGTTGTGCTTACAATTTGACATATTTCACCATGGCTGGGGTTAAAAATGTTGATACTTCAAAGTTCCGTCGTGCCATTTGGAATTATATTCAATGTATTTATGGCATTCGTCATGACGACTACGATTATGGCGAAGTTAATCAAGTGAGTAGACCAATTAAGTCTAAATATTTGGAACGCCAGCACTCTAGCAAAGATAACTGTGATCTGTATGTTAGACTTAAAAGAGTAGTGCCATTCAGTACAAGTAGCAAAGAGAAACGCACTAGCTGTTAGCAGGAATGGAAAATAAAATTTGGAATAGTCAAATAGTACATTCTTCACCCTCAAACTCCTATAGAGATATTGTTTTTTAATTTTAATACATTTTATTCAATATCGAATAAAGGAATCCTCGAACGTTCCAATAAGAATTCGCTCGTATACGAATACGAGAATTAGACCCTAGGATTGAAATTGTCACACCATAGCGTTTTTACAATACTCAAATGGGTTCAGATTATTTGTCAATACTTCAATATTAGTTAGTCAATATTTATTATTTAGTTAGCCGTCCCTGAGTTTTAAATTCATAAGATCTCGGGAAACCAATTTCAATAAATCACTCTAGGTCAAAGTTAAAACTTCCCGGCAAAAAAGTGAGGAAAGCGAAGTAGAAAAACACCACATATAAGTGACCTGTAGTAGTTAAAATTTTGGTGAAAAACCAATGAATTTTACAATAGAGTGTTATTGGAGGGATGTTGTTCATTTTTGACAGCTTACCACATTTCTGATACTTTAAAATTTCGGAATTTAGATGTTGTTTTTAAGTAGAAAAAAGAGATATAACTCTTCAATACAAGATGTGCGCCCGGCCAAATGACGCTTGTACCGACAAGAAGTTATTAAAAAATATTAAAAATGAATCCATTACGATAACCCGAAGCATAAGATAACGTATGTGAAGCCCAGCCAAACAGCAGAATCGACACCAAAGCCAAATATTCATTACGCTAAGGTATTTAGTGGGAGCAAAACTGTCCTATCTATTATGAGATGCTGTATCTATCACAGTGAACGCAACTGATTTGTTTGAAGTGAGAATTGGTCGAAAAACGCCAAGAATATGCGGCCAGACATGAAACCATAATATTCCATCATGACAACGCTTAGTCACATTATGCAATACCTGTTAATAACAATTTAGAATGAAGTGGTTGGGAAGTTTTACCACACCCACCTTATAATACATAACATGCCCTGCCCAAATAGACGCTCTTTTCAAACCACAATCATTTTGAAATTTTCTTTTGTCATTTATCTATTGCAATATTTCTGAAACTAGCTGATTCATGTTAGTATAATTTGTGGCCAACACTTTTAATAAATTTATATTGTTTAAATCATGGAGAAATATACGTAGAGCGGAAACTCTCCCGTCAAAGACCTAACTGAGTTGTAAAAAACCTAAGTGGTGAGAATGTATTAGTAAGAAAAACTATGTGAAAACAAAAATAAAAACTTGTATTAGTTATTATTTTGAGTAATTTTTTTGTTTGAGTTTTTTTTTCTAGTTTCCGCTCTATGTGTATTTCTCTACGGTTAAAATTTTTCAAAATAAAAGCTAAAAATTTGAAAAAATTCCCCATTTTTGTATTATACACTCAATACAAGTACAGAAGAGCTATAACTCTTCTACACAAGATGTGCATCCGGCAAAGGTCACCTGTACCGGCAAGAAGTTATTACTAATAGTAACAAAATATTAAAATTCAAGGTGTACTAATTTAATTTGTTCAATAATATTTATATTTTTTATTGATTAATAATTCTTTATATACACACATCCGAATCTATCATTCAGCCGAATCTCCAACATACCGAAACTTTTAAATTTTAATAGATGGATAGATTTTACGATTTTCATTATCTTTAATAAAAGAAAACATAACGACTCTCACGATTCGCATATTTCTACATATACCTCAAAATTACTTCCGTTTTATGTCACTTACAATGTTTCGAAAGAACTTATTCACCCTTATTCTACTTGGCGTCGTCGACATCGTCGTCAATATTGAGTCAAAAAATGGTATGTGTTTCTCAGCGTTTTGTACTTTAACATGACTTATAAAAGTATAAAATTCTGTCAAAAGTTACCAATTGTTATCGATATCGGCGTAACATCTACCATTTTTTGACTCAATATTGAAGACGATGTCGACGACGCCAAGTAGAATAAGGGTGATTATTTTGTTACCCTCTGCATAAAGACAAAATTTTTGAAAAATCTATTCCCTCTATAGGCGTACAAATGTCACGTACGATGACATGAAATTGCACATTTTTGGATATAATTCAGATGTCGTTAGTAAATTATGACTTCTATTATTTTTTCATGGGTTTGAACAATTTAGTATTTTTGATAAAACTATAACAATATATTAGATATTTAATGACGGAGTTTGATTAAACTTTAGAAACATATTCGCTGAGATTTTAAGATTACATTAGAATAGACATTTATCCCTTAAAGCAATTGGGATATAAATAATAACAGTCACTAGCAGTTTTATATAGCGGATGTATAAAAACATTACTTGAAAATTAACATTTTTTAAAAAAAATAATGGAATACATTTTGAAATTTCGTCAAAATCGGTTATGAAACAATTACTATTAAAGATTTCTGAATGTCATGAATTTAATTACATCTATTAATTCTAAACTTAAATCTTCAATTCCTTTTATTTACAGCTATTGGATCGCTCTTTAAAAATGTTTATTAAAACTGCCTGTTGTTTTCCTGAAAGAATTACCACTAAAGATTATGACAGCATATTGGTTGAACTGCAGGACAGTGAAAAAGTAAGTTATATACAACAAATGAAGCCCCAACTAAGAAACGAAACTAATAAATTCTATTATATTTTAAATTACAGGTTCACGTCAATTTAATGGTAATGGAAGCTCGAAATCAAGCTGAATTATTGTATGCTCTACGCGAAATAATGCGTTACAGGACATGATCTCATTAAATACAAAAATCAAATAATTAAAAAAAAATTAAAAACAATTTTTGTAAAACTTTTAAAACAAAAAAATTAAGAACTTTATAAAATACAACCAATATACATACAATACACACATACATGAAAATAATATTAACAATATTGTTAACTAATATTTAAAGGAAAACTAAATAATTATTATTTTTTATATAAATAAAGATTTAAAAAAAAACACTAAAAAATATATGTAATTAAACATTTATACATAATATACTATCTTTATACACACATGCATACATATACAGAAAAGAAAAAGAAAAAAAAATATTGTCAAAAATCACATGGAATTTAAATGTTTAATAATAAGTTTAAAAATCTAAATTTAAAAGAAAAATACTATCAGCAAATAAATACCAAATGTTAAAGAAAAGTGAGGAAGAAACCCAAACAAATTTACGGAAAATCAAGTCCTTTAAAATACATATAAAAAAGAGATTAGTTTATTAAAAAATATAAATATCTTTTGTTATTAAATATTGTATTCAAACATTATTTCGAGCATACATCTTCAAAATATTTTGAACAGTATGTGGCAATAGATTTAAAGAAAACTTGCTTAATATATGTATTTGAATAATAACAATTTGGTTTAAGCCAACTCCAGTTAGTAAAATTTCTGAGTTGTAAATTCTTCAGCCACTTCTCTGTGCTTTAATTTATTATTTATTTAAAATTATTCAAATTTAATTTTGTGATCTCAATTAAAACTCCGAATAGAGTTGTTAATATCATAAATATTTCACAAAGCTAAAGTGAAAATACACTTGAAAAGTAAACCAGTGCGGTTACTGCGTAACTCAATCCGAAAACTAAAATGTTCGAAAATGTGTGCTAAATACATTGTAATTCGAAAAGATTTCCTTTCGAATCGAATTAGGGGTGGTAACCCGCCAGTTAAGGTTACAATCAGCCAGATTATTAATGTCCTTGTCGTAGTTGAAAACTACTCAAATTTAAAATATTTGTTTTACAATTGCTAACTTTTCACCACAATTGGAAAGTTAACTAATATGTTAACTTTTCACAAGTGACGATTAAAACAGTTGACGCAAATGTTCCCGCAGGAATGATTTCCTCAAATGATTTTCCTGAAAGTATTTGGTTACTCAGTACTCAATACTGTCTATTTATCCCGGTACTAAATACCAAAAAGTAACTAACTCCATATTTTCAGAGTTGAATTTTTCAGAACAATAAGGAACAAAATTTCAATATTTTCCAGTGAAAACCCGCAGCTGTATTTTTGAAATACGAATATTATATGTTAAATATTGCTTTGAAAAGTATCAATTACACAAAACCATGTATTGAGTAGAAAAAGGTAATAATATTTAACAGTTCTACTACACATAGTTCGGAAACTCTCCTGTCAGAGACCTCAGTTGTCAAAAATCTAAGTGGTGAGAATGTATTAGTAAAAGTTTTAAGTTTTTTTCTAGTTTCCGCTCTATGTCTGGTTATTGTTTTTCTCAACGATATAATTCCAATTAATATAATTTTTGTAAGAGAACTGTCAGTATATCGTCAATATAAAAAATAACCGGATATTCAGAAAATGGGGCTAAATGTTTTTCAAAACTTGTAAAACACTCTACTGATTTGCAAGTTTTGTTGATGGTTTTATTTTTATGTTCAATTTCCTACAACAGTCACAGACTCATCCTTATGAATTTGTCCCTCGTTCTATATACTATCTCAAAGAGCAGCATCCCACCAAAATTTTGCCACTGCCAAATATTATTGTTTTTATTTGCATATTTGAGATCTAGTATTTATTGCTACAGGGCCATCTAGTAAACATTCTTCATGAGGAAATCATACTAAAATAATTTGGTTATAGAAATATTTCAACATCATTATAAATGTTGGGGCCTGATTCAGAAACACGAAATTTATTCACTAAGTTTTCAAATAATTTTTGAGTTTTTTTCAAACTCAAAAAGTTTTCAATCTATTGCCACATATTATTTAAGAAATATGCTTTTTAAATAAATAAATGTTTTTATTACATATTTTAAATTGTTATTTAAAAAAACAACAAATTTTAATTCAAAATAATTCTCTGATCAGAGAACTTTTTGAAAAAAAAAAACATCTAATGTCTGATTCCGAAACACGCCCGAAAAACAATTTTCGAATTTTTGTATAAAAATCACTTAGTTTTTAAATAATTTTTGAAAATTGTTTTCGGCCTTATTCCTAAATCAGGCACTAATTTAGAGTAAACTATTTTAACAAAAATTGTGATGTGTTTTTTTAAATAAAATGTTTTTGTAACTGAAATTTTAAAATTGTCTTAAAAGTTAATTAAATATTGGCTATTTAAAGCTTAAAAAGTTGTCCATTAATTATGTTTTCTTATATTGTAAAATGAAAACTAATTATGATTTGAATTTAACAAATTTGTATCACTTTTGTTTGGTTTTTATAAATATTTTGTTATTGCGTTGTATATATATATAAATTTCTTTCCTAGATCTTTTTTTATTATAATTTTATGTTATTATATTTTTTTGTATTTAAAATTTTTTTATAATTGTGCTTCCTCCTCGATTCAATGTTAAACATTGGCTAAAATTTATTAATTACATACATACATACACACATATATTTTTTAAAACATTTATTATCAAAATGAAAATAAATATAATATTAAAATAAAAAATACATATATGAAGAGTTTATTTTTTAAATTATGTACATATATCTGAATCTGGTAAGTTAAATTAAATAAATGAACAATAAATAAAAAATGGTATTGAGTACTTAGTACTCAAATAATCAGTAACTTTACATCACTACTTAATGAATTAAGTCCATTAATAAAGTCCATTAATAAAGTTTGTGTAGCTAATCAGGCGATAGTTTTTGTTGCAGTAGCAAACACCAGATGTTCAATCGAAATAGTGAATTTAGACAGCTGTTTTTGGCAAGCTCAAATTTGTAAAATTAGGTAAATAAAACACTGTACTACACTTGCGCATAGGAACTAGCTTATCCCCCAACAATAAATTTCAGTGAATTTATCAATAAAATTGGGAATTTATAATAAAAAAATTTTACTAAAATATTAATTTTGAATTCCCGAATAACCTTTTAACAACAAATATTGTCTTTGTTGTATTTGTTGACATTTTGGCCAAACATGTGATTTTTCTCATCCATGTAACTTATTACCTATTGTTCTTAGCAAATTGTGTCCCAAATAGTTTAGATAGCTATTTCTCCAATATTTGGAAAAAAAAAATTAAAAAAAATTTTAATATTTTTTTTCCGAAATCAAAAACTTTTTTGACCTTTTTTTAAAATGGGTCCTTTTTCTCATAAAATAAAGCTTAGATATTTTCCTTTAAGACCTATTTGGTCGCTTAGTGGGATGCGAGTTCGATATCTATCAAAATAAATGTTTTGTTATTCAAAACATGCAATTTTTGAAATTTTTTGCTAAATCAAACTTTTTTTCCAAAATGGGCCCTTTTATAAAATTTTTGTTTTGGTCTATCCTATAAGACCTATTTGGTCGCATAGTGGGATGCGAGTGGGATATATTTAAGAGATTTTTTTAAGTTTAAGATTTTTTTTTGGCAAAATCAATTTTTTTCCAAAAGGGACCCTTTTTAATTTTTTTGCTCAAAAGAAAGCTTAGGTCTATTCCTTTAAGAGCTTTTTAAAAGCTCTTTCAAAAATTGTATATCTTGAGTTACAAAATATTAATTTTGCTATATATCCCACCAATTAGGTCTTATAGGAATAGACCAAAGCTTTCTTTTAAGCAAAAAAAAAAATTTAAAAAGGCCCATTTTGGAAAAAGTTAGATTTTTCCAAAAAAAGTCAAAAATTGCATTTTTTGAGTAACAAAACATTTATTACATGGATGAGAAAAATCATCTAGTTTCCTATATACCAATTGCCTTGAATAAAAATAATATTGAGTACACTATGCACTTGTCATGCATTTTGTTGCGTTTCAAGCCACATCCATGATAATTTTTAAAAACTACTTATATCCGATGTAACCAACTTGGCGTATGTGTGACATTTGTTTATGAATCATTATTATCAATCATACGTACATATGTCGACGTTTACGTTTCATTTAACGAGTGTAGAGATGCAAATCGGGACTGATTTTTAAAAATCCCGGGGTTCGGGATTTGGTAAAGAATCCCGAAATCCCGACCCGGGGTTTCGGGATTTTCGGGAAATCTAAAATCCCGAAAATTATGAGAAAGAAACGTACATAATTATGTCTTTACAATTGAAAGTAAATTTTTTATTTAGCAATTAATTTTTATTAGACACTAAAAAGCATAAAATACTTGCATGAGTACATTATATAAGAAGAAATAACAATAAAGTATGTACATTAGGCCGGGTCGATTTGTATGGACGATCAAAACGTAAAAAATCGTATAGCAGAAACGCAATCTACGCAAAATTCTAAGAAATTATCCCCAAGAAACCATAGGTCTAAAATCAAATCCTATCTTGCGCATTTCGTCTTTTATCCAATAAAAAAATAAAACTATTAAAAAAATATATACATATACTGCAATATCATCAATATAAAATACGAAATTCGATAGGATTTGATTTTAGACCTATGGTTTATTCTTAGAATTTTCCGTAGAATGCGTTTCTGCGATACGATTTTTCGTGAAAAAAATCGACATACTGGTGAAAAACCGTACTTTAGTATAAAAAAGTGTTTATTTTAAATAGCTTCTTAAGAATACTATTGCATCTATGGTTTCATCTGCCATTCTGGAACGAATTTTGTTTTCGACATATGCTGCTTCCGAAAAACATCTTTCACATTGGCAAATCCGTTTGCAAATACTTATAACAAATCTGCAAGTATTTTCCTCTTGTTCCTTCAGAAATAAAATGATCTATTTCTTTTGCAAGTTGAAAATCTACATTATAATTTGGTTTCGGTATTGTTATTTGGGGTTTTTACATTTATTAATAATATCTTTTAGCCTTTTAGCAATCGAAATATTTTCATTTTGTTCGAGCTCCTCATCTGAGATAAAATCAATTTTATTTGAAGAGGATTTAAATTGAGTTTTGTTAGATAACTTACAAAAAAAGTTGAAGAATTGATTTTCTAGAGCCCCACTCAAGGAAAACCAAAAATACCTTTTTTCCTTTATTAACTATATTATAGCAGGAGTTGAGCTTAACAACTTTGCTGAACATCACTTTGCGATATTCGGGCATGTAGAATGTCAAAATAAATGAAAAAGTCACACAAAAATGACAATTTCCCCTATTTATTTATGAAAAACGGGATTTGGAAAATCCCGAAAATCCCGGGATTTTTTAAGTTTAAATTCCCCGTTTAGCATCTCTAAACGAGTGTAAAAAAAATTGCAATTTTGTTCATTACTTTGTTTTAATTTTTTATTTATTTATAGTTTTTTATATACATTTTTAAAAGTTTTCTTTAAATAATTAAATATTGTTAATCTTAAAGTTAAAAACAAAATTCCCATTTTCTTTTTTAATAATTAATCACAAAAGAGAATATATTAAAGATTAACCCCCATATGCATAAACAATTTTTAAATTTATAAAAGGTTTATTAAACAAAATTTCCATACAAAATTTGTTTTATAAACCTTTGATAAATTTATAAACTGTTATATGGGGGTAAATATATAAAAACATAATAAATTAGTATTATATGATTTAAATTACTTCCGTCTTTAATAAGAGTATTTCACTTAAAATAAATTATCTGCCTAAACATCGTTAAGGAAAAAAAGTGAGTAGAATAAAATTTGGGGCCGCATTTTTTAAAATGAAATTTGTTTGTAGTGTTGTATTATAAAATTCTTTCAAATGGCTTTTCACATATATTCTTTAAACTCACTTTTCATACGACTTCGAAAATCGGACAGTATATTTTTTTCCTTTTTATGGCTTTACCAATTATTATTTTTGCCTTATACACTTTTTAAAGGTTGAACAAAATTATTTTGTGTAAATGTTTTATTTTAAAATATTAAATCCTCACTTCATGTATTTTCAAGTATTTTATTATTCGAATAATATTAAGCCTATTTACATATCCTATAGACATTTGAAAAATATGGATGGCTCAACATTTCCTATTGGCACAGGATATCTATCGCTGACTCAACATTTCCTATTGATATAAGAAATCTATCGCTGACTCAACATTTCCTATTGCTATAGGAAATCCATCCCTGGCTCAACATTTCCTATTGGCACAGGAAATCTATCGCTGGCTCAACATTTCCTATTGATATAAGAAATCTATCGCTGGCTTAACATTTCCTATTGATAAAAGAAATCTATCGCTGGCTAAACATATACTATAGACATTTGAAACCTATGGATGGCTCAACATTTCCTATTGACACAGGAAATCTGTCGCTGGCTAAACATATCCTATAGACATATGCAATCTATCGCTGGCTCAACATTTCCTATTGCTATAGGAAATCTATCGCTGGCTCAACATTTCCTATTGATATAGGTAATCTGTCGCTGGCTCAACATTTCCTATTTACATCACAATTGCTTCGAACTCCGTTTGTTTCAAAGAACGTTTACACTCATCCAGTTGTGCCATGCTAATTTTAATAATAATTTTTGACAACTAACAATTCAAAAGCAGAACATGAAAAATCCCCTACAATCGAAAGCCATGTTTAACAAAAAAAAAAACTACGAATTATCCGAAAAACCTAATTCATGAGAATGTATTGCCATCTATTTTGTTATTGAATCACCCATATGTTTGAAAAGAGAGTAATTTTGTCAAATTTTTTTCATTGAAAAAGAATATTATTGTATTTTCCTGACATTGTCAAATTATTTTACCATAATATTTTACAACATAGAATAAACGCATAGAACGGAAGGAGAGAGTAAAAATTAATCAATTTTCACACATACAAAAACAAAATACATGCAATACATTCTCATGAATTAGGTTTTAGACAACAGACTTAGGTTTTTGGCTCTCAGTTACCTATCTAGTTATTGTCTATGTTTTACAATTTCAGCTATGACAGTGATATCCAGGACATATTAAATCCGACGTCAAGCGAGTGTGATTAGTTTGTATTGTGAGAATATTGTATCAAACGAAGTAAATACCCTGAAAATTATGGTTGTAGTGTAAAATATATAAAATGAACACTACGTTGTTATTGCAACAGTTCCGCAATCGCAGAAAGTTCTTCCTTGGTAAAGAGTTTCCGACTGATACAGTTGTCGCTAAGTTCAGTTTTTGGCCGAATAATGGGTCTTCCAAACGTTGACAGTTGATAGCGGTCATATTGTTAATGCTACATCTGAATTGGCTGTCATTTATTCATATTGTTTTGCCAAATCAGCATGGACGAATATAGCTTTTTGTAAAAATGGGGGTTCTGTTCGGGTAACGTTCCGCTAATTTTTATTAAAAAAATAATGTTCAGCGATAGGGCCCATTTCTGGATGAATGGGTACGTTAAATAAACCACAGTAGATCCAAGAGCATCTATTGGAGAATGCACGAGCAATTTGAGGGCATGGTCATCTCCCGTGGAGGTGATGTGAACTGGTTGGATACTCTGAAACTGAACACTCAATAATTCGATTCGAAAGGAAATATTTTCGAATTACAATCTATTTAGCACGCATTTTCGAACATTTTCGTTTTCGGATTGAGTTACGCAGTAACCACCCTGCCCACCGATATCGTGCGATTTGAACCCGTTAGAATTTTTCTTGTGGGATTTTCTTAAGTCGTAGGTCTATGCGAATAAGCCACAGCGGCCGTCAAAACCAACATAACCCAGAACATCGGCTAAATTAGAGTCATGGAAAATTTGACATTTCGGGTGTGTACCACCCAGTAATGTTATATTCTATACATAATGGCATCGATTAGCCTTTCAAACGAATACATAATGTGGATGATATATCACACACACTTTGTTTTATTTAAATTTAAAGATAGAAAGTGCTCAATGAAATACCCTTTATCTTAGATGATTTCAAGAATATATCAAAATACAATATGTATTCCAAAAATTGGAGTAATTCCACATTTTAGTGATTGCAATAATATGAGATTTTTGTATTTTGTTTAGCAAATTAGAAGGAACAATTTTTTATTGGTGCTCGTATTTCAAGAGTTCGTGGAACTCTTGATTTTACATATTTTTATTAATTTGATCAGAGTAAAGTATATTTAAATCTTCTTCAGTTAAAAAAAAATACTAATTAAAAAGCATACCAACATATGATTCTAAGGCCTGTTGTTCATACAAACAAACAAACAAATAATTCCACTTCATAATATTGAATAATGAAATATCTCGAATTTTTAAAGGGGAAAAGAAAATGTCTTTATTTAAAATGTATATAATTAATATTAAATTTAAACGAATTTTTAATCTCACAATTAAAATTTCATTCAAATGATTGCAAAATTTTACAACGCAATTGTAGAAAAAAACTCGCCAATTTATAATATACATACATCTTCTGAAGTTTGTTTAAATATAAATATTTAAACGTCTTAGTGTTTGTTAATACATACAAGTGCGTTGGTTGGCATTTGTGACATGCATTTCTTATTAATTCGTATAATATTTAAACATATGAATTTTGTACATATATATTTGTATATATGTCTGCCAATATTTATAAATTGAGAAAATTAATTAATTCATTATTGATAAAATCTTTACTTAAAAAGAATAAAAATAATGTTAATTAATAAAATATTTTGTAAGCGAGTCTATACATTTCTTCATTAAAAGTTATTTTTTTTAGCTTAATTTTCAAAATCGAAACTATTTTCATAGGAATTCAAATGTTTTTATATCAAATTAGTATTGGTTTTTGTTTTTGTTTTATTTAAGATTTTTATTATAATAATTTTGTTTAGTTTTATTTTTATATTTAATAATAATTAACTGAATAATTGATAATAATAATAAATTTTATTTTAGTTACTTTTTGTTTAATAATTTTAATTATAATTCTCTACAATAATAGAATTTACCTTTTAGAGTTGTTTATAAAAAAAATTAAAACAATTACAATAAAAAATAAAAAATTTAATTTTTTAAAGCCAAAAAATTAGTATGTAATTATAATTTTAATATATTTTTTTCATTAATAAAAATAACATTTAATATAAAATCAAGGAATATTGTAATAAATTTATAACTTTGATTTATTAAGAAAATATTAAGAATTGGTTTAATTTGTTGTTAATATTTGTTTTTTTTTTAGC
The DNA here is from genome assembly GCF_958450345.1 of Calliphora vicina. Lineage (NCBI taxonomy): Eukaryota > Metazoa > Arthropoda > Insecta > Diptera > Calliphoridae > Calliphora > Calliphora vicina. The sequence goes on from NC_088784.1 coordinate 63,139,813, forward strand.
AATAAATGTTCAACATTTAGGCACATAATTTATTTAATATTGCTTGATTAATAAATTTTGAAGTTTTCTTTTTTAATTTCCTGTGGAAAATAATACAAATAAATTGAAAGTAAATAAAGGGATATCAAAATAAATGTTTAATTAAAAATATGTATGAAATAAAATATTTCTTTCTATTTTCAATATTTAGGAATCATTAATGTGTTCAATTTTTGTTTTTTTTTATTTATTTTTTTGTGAGTTTTCTTTTTTTCAATTTTTTTTTTATTTAAGTTTCACTTTTTCACTTTTTTTTTGTTATTTTATGAATTATTACGTTTTGGCGATGAAGTCAACACTTTTTCTTTGGCCTTATCATGTTCATCTTCAAATATAATTTTTGTTATAACAATGTCTCCAGTACTTAAAGTTTGTGATGCTGCATCATTCATTTTCACCTGACCCTTATCGGAATTAACCGCACGAGTGTTGCTGGTGGGTGTAGTACTTCTTGCCTCACCATGGCAGTTACAGTTTTTCATGCTGAAAATTCATAACGAAAAATTTATGAAAATTTACTTGTATTTATGTATGTTTCTCTATCTAAAAAATTGTGTTAGAAATCTATAGCTGGCTCAACATTTTCTATTGATAAAAGAAATCTATCGCGGGCTAAACATATCCTATAGACATTTGAAAAATATGGATGGCTCAACATTTCCTATTGGCACAGGAAATCTATCGCTGGCTCAACATTTGCTATTGATATAAGAAATCTATCGCTGACTCAACATTTCCTATTGCTTTAGGAAATCCATCGCTGGCTCAACATTTTCTATTGGTATAGGAAATCTATCGCTGGCTCAATATTTCCTATTGATATAAGAAATCTATATCTGGCTCAACATTACCTATTGATATAAGAAATCTATCGCTGGCTTAACATTTCCTATTGATAAAAGAAATCTATCGCTGGCTAAACATATCCTATAGACATTTGAAACCTATGGATGGCTCAACATTTCCTATTGACACAGTAAATCTGTCGATGGCTAAACATATCTAATAGACATATGAAATCTATCGCTGGCTCAACATTTCCTATTGCTATAGGAAATCTATCGCTGGCTAAACATATCCTATAGACATATGAAATCTATCGCTGGCTCAACATTTCCTATTGCTATAGGAAATCTATCGCTGGCTCAACATTTCCTATTGATATAGAAAATCTATAGCTGGCTCAACATTTCCTATTGATATAAGAAATCTATCGCTGGCTCAACATTTCCTATTGATAAAAGAAATCTATCGCTGGCTAAACATATCCTATAGACACAGGAAATCTGTCGCTGGCTAAACATATCCTATAGACATATGAAATCTATCGCTGGCTCAACATTTCCTATTGATATAAGAAATCTATCACTGGCTCAACATTTGCTATTGATATAAGAAATATATCGCTGGCTTAACATGGCCTATTGATATAAGATCTCTATCGCTGGCTCAACATGTCCAATTGACATAGGAAATCTATCGCTGGCTCAACATTTCCTAGTGACATATGAAACCTATCGCTTCCTCAAAATTACCTATAGACATACTAATTCTAGATTCATTTCCCCATCGAATTTGAAAGTATTTGTTTTTAGAAACTTACTTTTTCGTTTTTTCTCGCACGATTTGTAAATTATCCGTAGTAGCAATTGTGGTACCCAATTGATCCTGCATAGAATTGGATGTAATAATCTGTAAAAATAATAAAATCAATTAATAGAAAACTTTATAAAAGAAATGCCAAAAAAAACACTCCTACTTGATCATTGGGCAATAAAGTAACAGCCGATAGAATTGCTTCCAATTTATCAATTTTAGCCATACGATCCATTGATTGATTCGATATGATTTCGTCCATCATTTGCATGGATTCAGTTAAACTGGGTGGTTCCGAGCTGAAACGTGGCGAAAAGGTGCCAGTCAATGAGTTGTCCGATGGCACTGAATCCAAACTGGGGAAATTATCGTTTTCATTGACCTCCTGCTCATCTTCGGAGTCACTTTGATCTCTGTTGGTGTTAAAATAAAATGTTATGAATGAATTTTTAATTGGTTATAGATAAAACGCACTTGTTTTGCTGGCCTGAAGATTCCATTTTCTCTAGTTTCTTAGCTACTTTATAGTAGCCCTTCAAACGTTCCTTTTCGTCTTCCGTCAAGTCCATATATCTTTATGAATTAATAATAAATGCAAAAAGATATTGTTTGTGTATAAATATGTATGTATTTCAAGTGTTGTATGAAAATATTTTACCTTAATAAACGTATTTCCCTATTGGACAATACAATACTTTTATTTGTTTGGGCCAATTTATTTTTGAGATCCGATACTTCAGTACTTATTTTACGTTGCTTTTTGCGTATTTTAACTTCATTTGGTTTGATATGCATTAAAATTTGTTCGGTACAAAGTTCAGAAAATAATAGTAAATTTTCTGGTTTGATTTGTCTGCAAAGAAGAAAAATAAATTTTATTTTCACATTCACAAATTCAGCAGTACGAAGAATTATTAACATACCTTGTTAAGTTGCCATATAATTGATCATTGATTAAGACTAATACATCTCCGGCAGCATAGAGCAACATTTCTCGTGATAAGGGACGTTTGGCCCAATACTTTTGATCACGTCGATAGATTTGTTTTAACTGCTCCTTGATGGGATTGATGGGGGCATTGTATTGTTCACACAACGAATTCAATGAAATGTATTTTGCCTTGTACACTTGCTTGCCATTTTCCTGATATTGTACAATAGCATGGGCAGCCTGGGGAGAAAAAATATTAAATTAACTATCAATACCCATTAACAGGTTCTTCAAACTCACCTGTGTATCGAAAACATTTCGCAATAGTATGCCAAATTGTAGATACAAATTCGCCGCATCATTGCGACAATCGTGCACCACCTTTATCACATTATCATGTTCCAGTAAAGCCTTCAAACCGCCATCGTTAATCATTTCGGGACAAGAGCGCACATCGAATATAAATGCTTCGCCGCGTGTGGTTCCAATCTCGATCAATGTAATCTCACCCTTGACACCCAAATTGATGCCCTCGCAATCCAGCGATATGACAATCGATTGATTGGGATTTTGCTGGGCAAACTTCAGCATGGCTTCCGTGACAAACAGCGATTGTTTAATGTTGGCAATGACACTGGTATTCTGGAGAACCTTAATCTTCCAAGTATCGCCAACGAAATAATTATGACTAGGAGTATTTGTGTATGGAGAGTTGTTGGATGAGTTATGGCCGACAGAATTGGCATTGTGACTTGGACTGTTGTGGGGTGAGTTTTGGGGATTGTAGCCAACAGAACCAGCCTGTTGATTGGCTAAAGATTGCTTGTCTTTCTCGTAGTTTTCGGCTAAAGTGCGTATGACCAAGTTGTTGATACGCTGCTTTAAGGTTTGATTGGCACTATTTAGACGCTCTGTGGGCGGTTGGGGTGGCAAAGTTATAGCGGGCGGATTTTGATTGTGATTAGTTCCCGCTTGCTGCTGCTGTTGTTGTTGTGAATTGTTGTGGCCGCCATATGAAGAGCATTGATTGGGAGTGGGATAGTTGCGTTCGCAAAGATTTTCCAATTTCATTTCAGATATGGGGATGTAGCTGTCGAAACCAGAATTCGGTTCCGAACGTGTTTGTGACAGGTCGCCGTTGCCCGAGACATGCGAGGAAACGGGAGCATTTAGTTTGAAATTGGGCGAAGCAATGCTATTGTTGTTGTTACTCATGTTGGCATTTTGTTGAGAACTATTGTTGTTGTAGCGCAAAGCAGGCGACAGCAAACGTTGTTGCACAGCACTCACCTGCTGGGGTGTCGTTTGCGGCTGTGGCTGCGTCGCTTTCTCAACAGCTGGAACAATTGGCTGAGCATTATTGCGATTATTATTCATTGCATTGTATTGCTCTCGGGATTTCGCTTGAGACTGTTGTATGTGTGAATCACTAAGTTTGGGTTTTTGTAGAAGCGTGACTAGATTGGCTTGTATGTGAAAGCAATCGGAAAACAAACGCAAGAATGTCATCAAATCGCTGGGTGTCTTAAACATTCTCAACCACTGTTCCTGGGGGAATTTAGTGGTTACCAAATGGAAAAGCTGATCCACCGTCATTGGTCCCTTCAACTCTATGCACTGAGCAAAGAAATCCAACATTTGTTGAGTGCCGCGTGTATCGATATTGGTTTGCGGCAAATGCAAACGTTCTCGGGCCGGCAATTCTTCCATGCCTTCGCAACCCACCAAAACCACATGATCGTCCACCACATTGAAAGTATCCGTATGTTTCGACAAGAATTCCGTAAACTCTTTAATGTGTTGGCCTGGTAGAAGGTGAAAAAGTTCAACATGAAATTAATAAAATTCCAATTGCAAAATAGACTGCAATAGCAAACTCACCTGATATATGTCTCACTTGTGGTGATGCTTGTGATCTATGACCCAATAGACTGCGCACCGGCACCTCTACACTAACGCCGTATTGCAATAATTTATTTTTAAAATAGTCTTTAGCCTCTTTAATGTAATCACGTCTGCCACCATAGCTGCCATCATCCGAACTGGAATGTTGATAACAATTCACTTGCACGTAATCGCCGTCCACAAGAAAAATGGAAGGATATTGAGCCAAGAACTTCTTCAAACCTGCAACAAGCAAAAAACAAGACATTGAAAAAGTTGCAAAAAAAAGTATCTAGAATGTATCATATAATATTCGGTTTTATGTGCAACATACAACCACGAGGCATGTACATGAGTAATAAAAGCAAATGTATGTAGTAAGTATGTATGTATGTATGTAAGTATTTCAATTTTGTTAAAAGCTAAATAACTGAAACAACCATAAAGTAACATCTTCTACAAAATGTGATTAAGAAATATGTCTGTATGCCTGTATGTAAGCGAGGCTGGCAATGGAATTAATTTTTAGACTTGCAATTCAGTTGCATTACAATTCCTCTCCGGCACCTCGTACTTAAATGTAACAAAGATTTATTCACAGTTTTTAATTAAAACCCATTTTCAAACACAAAGACCGAAAGCAAAAAGAATTGCAACTTGCTGTTGCACAAAGTAGTGCATCTACGAGCATGAAGAGGAAAAATACAAAAATTAATACATAAATATTTTCAATTTATTTATTCACAAACGGAAATTCGTTATGAAAACAAAAACAACAAAAAAACCATTGTTTAAATCTAACAAACACAACCAACTACATTTGTACTAGCAACATGAGTAACGAAGAACTTGCAACAATAGAACAAAACAAATCAATAAAATATTTAATGCAAGTGGAGAACAAAAAAGACAAAAAAAAAACAACAACGAATGAAACTAAAACTTTAACCCATGAGGAATAGCGATGGTTTAATGAGTTATCATAAATACATTTTAATGGAACAGATTCATCAGTTGCGAATTGGGCATCGTTAAATTGTTTTAAATGCACTACTTCCGTGGGATGTGAACAGTGGACATATCACTTAATTTCTACAATTGTGGCAAAACGTTGACAACTAATCAATGAATTTAGACCTGGTTCCGAATTACCGCATTCGATATCGAATAAAATTTATCGTAATTTTCTTATTTGAGATTATGGCATCGATATCGAGCAAAAAGTTAGCGCATTTTATCATAATTTCGATATCGAATTCATTTTTCGATATGAGCCGAACACGAATGCGGTAATTTGGCCCCTGGTTAATATCCAAAATAGAAGAAATTCGTTCAATGCTTCAATCTATCAATTTACACCTTTAATTAATTCTGTGTCAGTTCCATTCCCATAAGGAATGTATTCTATTATTTAACTTGTAAATTTTAGTGTAGATATTTAAAAACCAAAATTTTAATGAAGTTCTCATCTTCAAACACTTAGAGAGAGAATTAAAAAAAAAATGTAATATCCATAATTTTCATAAAGGTTGATTTTTTACTCGGACATTTTCCAAAGACGATTTGTTTTAGATTTCAAGATGAATTAAATTCAGGTCAATTTTTACAGTTGAGCAAAGGCGAATTCACTAATTGTATACATGTATTGAGTTTGAAAATGTTGTGTTAATGTCAAACTCCATATATAAAAAATTAAAGAATTCACTCCAATTTGCCTGAAATCACCTTTGCTACCACCAGTGGCAAAGCGCAAAAGTGGTGTAACTCACAATGTTTTCTGGTAGCTGTTCTGGTGTCATATACAGTCCTTACAATACCTTTTGGTATCAAAAGCAGATGGAGCTGAAAAATTTCTGAACCGAGCAAACCATAGGGTAACATAGAGACGAGTCGTAATTGTCAAAACCTAACTCTTGCAACAACAAAATATGTATTTTGTTGTTGTATCAAACATATGATTTGTTGTATTTTCGTTTGACAAACCGGAGTGTCTCGTCTCTATGTATACTTCTCTATGGAACATACCATTCCACAGAGCATAATAAGTATAACAAAGAAATATAGCAAAAATGGTATATGTTGAATATACCTCTAAATAAATAATTTGGGGTTACACCACTTTTGCACTGATAATCTCATATATCTAAGTGTCTTCTTTTCAAAAATGTATAAAATCTTAAATAATTAAAACATATTATGGACGACTTTTTGCAAAAATCAAAAATACTTTCGGTTGAATTTTTGTGTAAATTTTTGTGTATATGACTTAAAAATGCGGATTTTTTTCAATTCGGATACTCTGTTATGAAATGAAGCGTATCACAGAGACAGCGTTTTGCATCGATCGAAACAAATAGTAGTCGGACGGGGCAAGGTCTGAACTATAAGGCGGGCCAGACAAAACATCAGGTTCCCTGTGATGGTCTGGCCAGATTTCAGTAGCTCATAATAGCAGCTCATAATTTTGGCCCCACCAAATAAAGAGCATTACCTTAGCACCATTAATATTCGGCTTTGGTGTCGATTCGGATGGTTCGGGTAATCGTAATGGATCCAATTTTCATCGCTAGTAATGATTCGGTGCAAAAACGATTTTGCAAGCATTTGTTGAGATTGACAACAACCTTTATGGAGTATGTCTCCAATTGTTGGTCTTCAAACACTTTTGGCTGGGTGGGCGAATTTTTCTTCCGTGTCAAAATCACTACTTCTGAATCGAACTTTAAAACCAATGAAACACATTCACCATAAGCTTCGGTGAGTAATCGGTGTGCTTCAGCGGCACTTATTTTCCAATTATATAAAGCAAAACTTCCCGCATTTGACATTTTCGAAGCAAAAAAAACGTTGTTGTTCTAATAACTAAGTGAGAATAAATGACAGATATGTACCCTTCAAAATGACACACAAGTTATTAAAAACAAATAATAACACCCAATATAATGCGATCAAATATTTATTTATAAAAGTTTTTCAATGAAATATTACAGTTATATAGAATTTTTAGTTTAAAATGCTATACTGGTAAAAAGAGATGTGTCATTGAAAAATCCCAAAATTTAAAAAAAAAAAAATTCAAGATTTTTGGCAGTATTTACCATACCAATGCGGGGCGAAAAATTCCCTATGCAAAATAATTCAGAACATATCAAAACAGGTTTTATTATTTTTTTTTTAAATATATCAAATTTGGAAGCTTTTGGTAAAAATGTTTTTTTCCTTTCAGATATTAACCTTTTTTAAATTGTCGAATAACTAAAAAAAATATAAGTACTTTTTTCGTAAAAAAATTACCAAATTGGGTGAACCAGAAAAATGTTTTTATACAAAATGCATAAAAATCGGTCACAGTATTATATTGGTGATGGGTATATAAAAATCGCCACAGGAATCTTGTCTGACTTCTATAATTCGCCATTGCTAAAACTTAAATACAAAATATATTAAATGCACTTAGTACACTTAATATAAGTTTAACGTCCTATTAAGCACGATATGTAGAGTATTCCCACAAAAAATTACTTCGAACGAAGCCACTGTAAAAAATAGTAAAAAAAAAAACACTGTAAAAAAATGTCTTGCATAAATATGGAAATGACATCATTTGAGCCAAAAAAACGCCACACACTCATGATTATTATTAAGTAAAAATGCAAAATAGGCAGAAATGACAAACAAACATTCATCCAGATACATTCATTCGTAGAAGCATTCATTGTAAAATAAAACTGTATATGAATGAATGTATAAACAAAAACGTCTAAGTATTAAAGCAACTCATTTTGCTGATGACAATAAAAATGAATGAAACAAAAAAAGAAAAACAATTAAACCGCATTTTAAGCTTAAATCTCAGCTAAATGAAATTTGAAGTGTGTATTTAACATGTTATGAAGAGAAAAAAAATTGATTAAACAACAACAACAACATGACAGAAAGATCTAGAGTCAAATCCTTTAAATTGTGAATTCATTTTCTTGTCATTATTGTCAACATTATTAACATACTTACTTATATTCTACGTTAAGACATGTCATTGTTGCTAATGTTATTTTCTTTAGATATAGTATGTGCATCGTATGTATCGTATTAATACGATTTGATGTGACATTATATAGTCATCATCATCCTACCATCAAGTATAATTTTGAACTATGCGTATACCTTATAATGTATTATTGCTATGTACAGTGAAGAGCAATACAGTTTGGAGTTTATTCCGTTGTGGTAAATTTGAATTTTTATACCCTTCACCTTCGTGAGAAGGGTATATATAAGTTTGTCATTCCGTTTGTAGTTTTCACAACATAATTTTCCGACCCTATAAAGTATATATATTCTGGATCCTTATAGATAGCGGAGTCGATTAAGCCATGTCTGTCTGTTCGTCTGTCTGTTGAAATCAATTTTCTGAAGACCCCAGATATCTTCGGGATCCAAATCTTCAATAATTCTGTCAGACATGCTTTCGAGAAGTTTCCTATTTAAAATCAGCAAAATCGGTCTACAAATGGCTGAGATATGAGGAAAAAACCAGGACAACCTCGATTTTTGAACTATTATTACCTATATCTGGATTACTAAGTCATTAATATAGACAATATGGATATCTAATGATAGATATTTCAAAGACCTTTGCAACGACGTATGTATATAAGACCATAGTAAGTTGGACCTACTACAATGGGTGAAAATTGAAAAAACAATTTTATAACCCGAACTTTTTTTTCACCAAACAATTTTTTTAAAATTTAAAAAACAAAAAAATTTAAATTAACAATTCGAAATTTTTTTTCCAAAAAATGAAAAAAAAAACTTTGGAAAAAAAAATTATTTTGTTTACCTAAAAATATTTAAAATTTGTATTTTGAAGTATAATTTGGTGAAGGGTATATAAGATTCGGCACTGCCGAATATAGATCTCTTACTTGTTTTATATTAAAGACCGTCAAATTCCAACATTTGTAACAAAATATCATGATAAGCCTAACAAAAACTTCGTAATGACATGTTATTACTCTGCACTACAAATAAGTAAATAATAGAGTTGATATAGAAAAAAGAAAGAAACTTATCCCATATGCCTAAATGTTCAAAAGCAATCAATTTCTGTCAGTCACTGTATAGTGTAAATGTGACAGCAGTAGTTGATGCCGCAGCAGCAGCAGTAGTTGCTGTTTTTGCCGCTGTTGTCTTGAGTTAAAACAAGTGACGTTGACATAAATTCATAAATTCATAAATACATATAATGTTGACGTTGCATGCTCATACGACAAACATCTACTCATAATCATAGTCAAACTCATAATCATAATACCATCATTATTACAATCGTTATTAATGTAATTATCATTGTTTGTTATTATTATTGTTGTAATTATGATTATTAATTTTGATGGGTTGAGAGGTTGATGTTATAACACATTTTTTTACGAAAATTAATTCAATTTATATTTACTAACATATTTACAGCAGCGCTAACAAGTAAAAAATCTCAAAAACAAAAATACATAATTATGAGAAAAATGTTTGTCTGCATAAAATATATTTGAATAAGTTGCTATTGTAAACAAATTAAGTCAAAATTATGTAAAAGAGAACGAATAGTGGTGGATATGAGATTTTCGAAATTACTAGTGAAGGGTTTGTCTAATATTTAGGTGCACTTAGGCTTAAGTATATATTTAATGTTACATTTTCTTTGCTTAATACTTATGATGTATTATTTATGAAGAAGAATTAATACTCAAACATTTTTGTAAATGTGATTTTTGGCTAAATCAGAACATATATATCTATGGGAAATTTGTGTCAATTGCTTGTCACTTGTCCAAATATGACAATTCAAAGAAATTTTTAAAAAAGTTAATATAATTTAGTGATCAATTTTAAAAATGGAGCCAGAGCTTTTGAGTAGTTATGTCAAAAAATGCCAAAATGGTAAATTTACCCCTTTCTAGGACTTTAGCATATTAAATTGACAGGTCACTATCCCTGAGGAACCTATTACGGGACTAATTAGTTTCGTTTCTCCTCCCTCTGGACAGGTAATGAAATATGAATTAAATACTAAGAAATTAATCCCGCCCAGGAAAATTTTTAGAACTTATTTTAAAATAACTAGTTCTAGAACGGGTGCAATCAGAACCATTTTAAATTCCTCAATGACAGCATTGGAACTAGTGTTGTGATTCTAAAGTATTCTATAGAATTTTCTATGAACCAGTTCTTTAGAACTTGTGATTTTTATATTTCACCATACTCTTTTTATACCCTTCACCTTCGTGAGAAGGGTACATATACATATATAAGTTTGTCATTCCGTTTGTAATTTCCACAATATAATTTTCCGACCCTATAAAGTATATATATTCTGGATCCTTATAGATAGCGGAGTCGATTAAGCCATGTCCGTCTGTCTGTTTAAATCAATTTTCTGAAGACCCCAGATATCTTCGGGATCCAAATCTTCAATAATTCTGTCAGACATGCTTTCGAGAAGTTTCCTATTTAAAATCAGCAAAATCGGTCTACAAATGGCTGAGATATGAGGAAAAATCCAGTACAACCTCGATTTTTTACCTATTTTTGACCTATATCTGGATTACTAAGTCATTAATATAGACCATAGTAAGTTGGACCTACAATGGGTCAAAATCGGTCAAGCCCGACCATATAAAACCCTACACTATGTACATGAGCAAAAATATTTTTTTTTTAATTTAAAATTTGCATTATATGAGAGCTATGACTAATTTGTATTTTATAAATTTACTGTTAGACACATTAGTTTCATATGAAAATAATAAGGGTACTCATTTAAACGCTTAAGTTTCCCATTTGTGCAAATGTGCAAAATTTGCGCGACGTGTTTCATGAACTCACCTTTTCAATTTTGTGCAAGTTTATACAGAAAATTTATATTTGATAAAAATGTCAAATAAAAATAAATTCAACAAAAGCTTTTAAACAAATTTGTTCAAATTGCATACATTTTAATTTGAAAAATGTTGAATGAAAGTTAAATCTTTGGAACAAATGGTGGTATACATAGTTTGGAAGATTTTGTTTATATTCTATCTGTTGGTTAATGTTTTCAGATACAATGCCATTTAATCCAAACATTCTGTTCCAAAGTTACACAATTTTCACATGCACACAATTTTTATTTCTTATAAATAAAAATAAAAAAAAGCAGCTGATTCATCAAATGCACAATAAATTCAAGTTTGCGAGTCTAAATTGACGCGCAAACTTATCGGAGTTGTGCAAACGAATTTCCATACATTTTTTGACAGTTCATTTGCGAGAGTGTAAAAATGCACAGATTGCACAGTTTGCGAGACATATAAGCGTTTACATGAGGACCCTTAATGTGTCTTTGCTGGAATCGATAGGAATTTTTAAATTAATCTTTATACACAAAATACTGAACATTTTTTGATATCAAATGAGTCTTGGAGTACCATGGAACTTTTCAATATGAAATAGTATCAAAAAAAGTACGATCATATTAACATTGCCATCCCTGACTTATCCCCATTAAATCTCCAACACATTTGAAAAAAAAAAATTCAACCAAATGCCTAAGTCTGGTAAGCCTGATTTCAGAATAAGCGATTGATCGATTCCCTAACCATTTTTTATTGTAAATTTAGTATGAGAAGTTCTGAGAAGTTGTAGAAAACGTAATACGCGTAGGGTATTTTATGACAATGCACAGTGGTATGAGAAATAAAAAAGAGGGAAATAAATCTGTAACTTCTAAACCCTTCATTCAAATCGGACTATGGGTTTAGAAGTTACAGATTTATTTCCCTGTTTTTTTTTTCTCATACCACTGTGCAGTACTTATCTCACTTTAACATTTTATATCTTACTATACAAATCAATTAAAAATTGCTTTATATTTTTCAATCAAAGAATTTTTCAAATTGCAACTCAATTGTTAATCTCGTATTAAAACTCAATAATTATTTCTACATAAAACTTAAGTTTCAATTGCAGATAAGAACATTTTCAGTATTGTTTTCAATTTATTTTGAAATATTATGTACATATGTATGTTGTAAGTTTTGTAACAATACAATTGTACAACTATAAAATATGTATATAAAATACACTCGTATTTGGATTAATAACAAACATGTGTCACATTATATTCTAGACATTAATTCGTAAAGAAAACAATAAAAACTTAATTTAAATGCTTATTTACTATTAATAAAAAACTAATTTATTCATAAATAATTAAGTACCCAAACTCTAAAGCGACAAAATATAAAGAAAACTTTCCCAATTGTATGAATAACCACCACTTTTTTATTATTGTTTAATGTTAAAACAACAAAAAAATAATAAAAATAAACTTTGGTTGGTGTTTCCCTCATTCAATCAAGTGTTTGCAAAGTGAAAAACTTTTCAAGTTTTGGAAAATGGGAGTCAACAATAAATTGTTTTAAATGAAGTATTTAAATGAAGAAAAATATACAATATAATGGCAACGACATCGTCAATGAAACTAAAACTGAAAATCAATGAGTTACAAATGTTGTCGAAAGAGCCTACAAATGTTTTTAATCTGATAATAAATTTTTGAAAAATAGATGGTAACATGAGCAAATGTAATTAAGGGGTGGTGGAGGATTTTTATTTATGTACTAAAAAATGTTCATATGTTTACGAAGAATAATAGTATTAAATAGTTTATTTTGTATATAACCTTTAACATGAGTAAGTAGTAAGGATATATCGAGCCCTTAGCGCCAAATTATCGTAAGCGACAAAACACAAATTTTACAGGAGAAGGTTTTTTCGATTATTTTGAAATTTATACATAGAATTAAAAATTTTATGATACGATATATTATAATTTCGTTCAAGCTATTTGTCTATTTTTGAAAAATATTTATAACGTTTGACAATTAAAAATTCATGGAATACTTTATTGAAAAATATGACAAAAAATATTTTTTATTGAATTTTTGCATAGATACAAATTTTTCGAATTGAAATAAAATATTTATTTATGAATAGTTTTTAATGAAATTTCACAGTTATGTAAAATTTTCTATTTAAAATGGAAAAATAAAAAAGAATTTTGAAATTTATTATCAGCAATCCCGCAATTCCCAAAAATGTAAATTTTTAGTTTTTTTGCTATAATATTCATACCAGGGTCGGAGTTATCGGAATCCTTTACAAAATAATTAAAAGCATATTGGGCCATCTAAAACCGGTTATTATATTTTGATATCGAAAATGCAATTTGAGAATTTTTGCCCTAAAGTTTAATTTTACATAAAAAAATAGGTGTTTTTTGAGTGGACCTGGTCCCCTCGGTAACAAAAATTTTTAATTTTTTTTTCATTTAAAATATTTTATGAAAACTTAGCTTTTAGAAAGTATAAATTCCTTATACATCCTCTTAGAAATTTTTTGAGATAACTTAAAAAGAAAAAAAGGTATTTTTTCCCAAAAAATTAGCGAAAAATCGGCTTTTCAAAATTTTTTAAATTCAAATGCATATAACTTTGGACTTAGTCATTATTTTTAAACAGTTCTTTTCCTTTTTGACACATACGTATGTTGTTAGTCTAATGAAGGAAAACTGGAGAAAATCGGAAAATATTTGGAAACGCTGTTATCAGAAAACTGGAGTAGATTGGGAAAAATTGTTGAAAATTTAACTTTCAAATGCGAATATCTCCTAAGCTATAAGAGACAATTGATAGCTACGACTAGGTCTTTTGTAGCACTCAATGAAAAGATTTTATGTGTGTAATTTTTTTGAAATCGGAACACAATCGAAGAAATAGGAGCATTTTAAAAATGTAATATACCCGAAGTGTCCTACTTTGAGGAACCTTGTTCGCGGCCCTGGTGTGCAAATGAGGTCCACGTTCAGAACTTAAACTCGAGAACACTTCTTCTTTGCGCATGTGAAATTTCATTCAAATCAATCAAACCATTTAGAAGTTACAGATTTATTTCTCTCTTTTTTTTCAATACCACTATGTGTCGCTTACGATAAAATTCGTTTACTGTAAAATGTAAACATTGACTTACGATAAAATCTTACCCCCTATAATTTTGAAGTTATTAACAATTTTGATATTCTGAGAACGCTAAAACATCAGTCGGACCATAAAATTTTAATTTTTGCAATAAAAAAAAAATTTAGAAAATGTCGCTTACGATAATTTGGCGCTAAGGGCTCGATATATTAGGGATCTATAAATAAAGGAGCTGAAAAGTTGAACAATTGACTAACTGAATAAATTCGTATTGTCAATAAATAACGGAAATTTTGGTCCTTTGACTTTTTATTATAATTATAAAAATGTTGAGCAGTTTGTTTCAACTATAGAACCCTAGTATATATAAATTTGCCATTCGGTTGTGTGGTTTCTACGAATTTCATTTACGACCCTTTAAATTATATATATTTTTAATCCATACACAGAGAAAACAGATTCGTGATAGCAACAGAATTTGTTGCTAATCGAATGATTCTATCTTAGTGACCGAATTTTACAGTTGTGGCTACAATATTTTGGAATGTGTAACTAACGTTTGGTTGCCTCAACTAAAATTCTTCTTTATCAACTGATTTTCTGTTGTTAGAACTGAAAAATTCTATGTGTGCAAACGAATCATTCGATTGGCAAGTTGTTTAAACTAGTTTTAAAGGTAAAAAATATTCATGTGCTTGTAATATTTTTTTATTAATGCTTTAAAAATGAGAATATGAAATATAATTCAGAATTTTTTGCATTAAAAAGAAAAAATTTTAAATAAACTACGTATGGGTTGATATTGCATTGGCCAAAACATATGCAACAAATTGCTTCGAAAACATTTATTTTCGTGGCAAATCCTATATTTTCAATGACGGCCTTACATCTGCAAGGCAGTGAATCTATCAAATTGGCAATAACATTTGCAGGAATAGAGTTCTAAGCATCTACCAATCCTTGAAACATAATATTTGAGTTAGTGCAATTTTCGGGATCGATTCTTTGATTAACAATTTCCCAAAGGTTCTCAATTGGGTTTAGATCTGGTAATTGTGGTGGCCATTCCATTACCGAAACTCTTTCTTGTGTTAACCACGATTTAACAACATGTGTAGAGTGCATGGGGTCGTTATCAAGCTGAATAATTCATCGAAGAGGGATATTATCCTCAGCATTTGGAAGTATTACTCTTTAGATAAATCCATCCATTATTCCATTAATTTTGAGCATTGAACCAACTATAGCAGCTGAAAAACGACCCCCATACCATTACGTTGCATCCTTCTATATTCCGCATTTTCAGGTTAGGATGAATGTCGGTACACTGGATGATGTACTATAGGTTATTTGGTGTGAATATCCGAATCTGTACTGACAGATCTGTACTGACAGATCTGATACAGCGTAAATTATTTGAGTCTGCTCAGCTGAGATAGTCTAGTCTAACAAATTGCTCGATATCGAGGCTCATTTGACCGTATTTGACCATCACAGGTCAATGTCCCTCACGGGGCTATCAAGGGCTAAGCTGCGAGCTCTGATATCAGTGCTTACTGGGCACTGCTTGATTGGTGCGCATGCTAGGAGACTGAACACTCCATACAATGACTTTTGTAGAAGTTGCCATGATGAAGATGAGGAGGAAACTGTTGAACATCTCCGCTGTCTTTGCCCTGCTTTATCGGAGGTTCGGACTGCGACAATAGGCAGTCCTGGCCCATGTGAGCTGGTTAATACTAGCTGCCTTCATAACCTAACCTATAAATATATTCTAATGTCAAAAATAAGCTATTCGGTTTAAACGAAAAATAAAAAACACAAACATTGAAATCCTATGATTAAACTGAAGTAAATATTTCACGTGATCACAAATACAAATACACAATAGATGTTTAGGATCAACATGTACGAAGTCGTGTATATTTTGTTGCTGGTGCTGGGTACATAACAGTCGGCACTGCGGACTATAACAATTTTACTTGTTTATTTTGTTTACTGTATTGTTTTCTTTTAGAACAAAACAAAAAACAAAACATATTCTTTTGGGGTTAAAACCATAATTGTTAACCAAGGTTTTCTGTTGTTTTTCTGTCAATATTAAACACGCAACGCAGTTGACAACTAACTAGCACGCATGATATTTTAATACATTTTTCAAACTACATTCATATATACATAAATACATACTGTTTTTCTAATAAATAAGTAAAGACTGTGGAAATACATATTACTAAAATATTTAAACATTTGTTTATTGGTCTTAATACTTTTTACCGTCAAAATCAAGCTGACATTAAAAGGAAAATTAGTAAAATAGCTTAACATAAAGTGTGTATGCAGTAAAATTTAATGGGAGCTCATAATTGAAGGCCAAGTTTAGGTATTCCCAAGGTACTCGCATAACAAGTCATTTTTCAGATACTTTATTAATTAAATAAAAATAAGGATAAACAAATAAAGAGTTGATTATTTGCCATTTTAATAGCCTTTCAAAAAAATTCTATAAACAATTCTGAAGGCGTTTATACAATTTACCATGGTGTCAAAAAAAAACACAATTAAAACGATAAACCGCAAAAGTAATTTCAAATATTCAGAGGCTATTTTTACATTAAGTGTTTTGGAATTTAGCAGCTGCCTGTGAATCTGATAAATTATAATAGCGGAGTTCACTATTAAGTGCGAATGGTCTTGCATCATTGCAAATGCAAAATTGTATAGGTTGTTGTGTGTATTTTGTTATTGGATTACTGTAAAATTTTGCATTTGCAATGATACAAGACCATTCGCACTTAATAGTGAACTCCGCTAATGTTTTCCGACAATCAAACCTCAAACTTTTTAATAATTAACTTTGATATGAACTTAATTAGTGTAAAGTAATGATAAATTGGGAGGCGCATAACTTTAAATTGAATCAAAATAGAGAAAACCCTTTTTAATATTCATCCAATTGGCTTTAATAATATGATTTCGGTCAAGTGGCCGCCACTGCTAACGCTTACGTGGCGTAACCTGGAGGTTTCACACACCCTCGCAGTAAATCAGGCTGTATTTCGGCAATAACGCGACAAATATTCGCTTCCAAGTGCTCGATCGTTTCTGGTATATCTGCATAGACCTGGGACTTTACATATTCCCAGAGAAAATAACATGTCTGCAATACTATTGCCTTCCAATTGAGGCACGAAGAAGTTAGTAAAAATTACTTTATACCGCTCACCGTTGACTATAACGTTCTGGCCATCGTTATTTGTGAAGACATATGGACAAATGATTCCACCAGCAGACAAAGCACACCAATCAGAGAGTTTTTCTGGATGTAATGTTGTTTCGACAGTTGATTGAAGATTATCATCGCTCCAAATGCGGCAATTCTGTTTAATGACGTATCCATTTAACCAAAAGTGAAATGAAATTGTCGGGCAATAGCGATGTTCCCATTCACCAAATGCACGGCGAACGATGAGGCTTCAATTCCTGTACGTAAGCATGCAAAACAAAATCCTTTTTGCAAAAGTTTAATTGTTGAACACGATGACAAATTCACACTTTTGGATCATCATCGGCAGTACGCTGCACACTATCGAACGGTTGTTCTGTACATCTTTCGGGTGCGTATTATCGTTAAGAGTAAACGTATAGCGAAAACGATCCATAGTTTATCGAATTAATCGCTCTAATGAACGATTATGATCCCCATAAAATGCACATCGAATTAAACCATGATTTTCAAAATAAATTTGAACAATTTGCAAATGTTGCTCTGGCGTGAGTCTATTCATGTTAAATTGCCAAACCAATCTAACCTCAAAATAACCAAGAACTGTCAAATCAGCTGTCACAGAAAACAGTGCTGCCAAAGTTATCCGCCTCTAAAAACACCTTTTATTTAAATAATTTTAGATGATCTAGCAAACATTTTCTGCAAGACAAATTGGGCAATAAAAAGATTTATATGAATAATTTGTAAATCTTAATTTTTATTTTTAAAGATTTTTCTTAATGTTTTTTCTTGCAATTAAATTTGTGATTCATTTCTCTTAGGCGTCACCCAAATTTTGTAAATTGTTTTAGTTTAATAAAATGATGACAGCATATTAAAAATGTTGTTGGTTTGCCGACAAATGAAGCGTAACTTATTAAAAGTTAATTTAAATTCACAATTAGCAAACGTTTGCCATAATAAGTCAATGTTTTTGTGTTTTCTTATTGAAAATATGTACAATGTTTAAATATGTACATTGTACATACTTATATGACAAGTTAATTAGTATTTGTAAGATTGTTCGTGATATAATTGTAATCAAATGAAATTGCCACAATTGGAACTAGTTCCGAGTTGTAGTTAAGAAATTTTACTATTTCGTGGTTCTGATTATAGTCGTTCAAGAACTAGTGATTTTGGAACTAGCTCTATAAATTTTCGGGGGTACCATTAATTTAACAAGATGATTTGATGAAGTTTAAGGTGTTGGGATAAACGTTAACTGGTATGGCACTTCACAAATAATCGTTTGTATTCAAGAAGATGTAATGCAAAAGGTATTTAATAGATCTTGAGAACTATGTTATTCAATATTTGCAAGTAACGCTCTCCTTGTATTTATAGAAGATACGTCAAAGCCCCAACATATGTGTTGTTGATTGTTTAAATACTCCAAACAATTAATTTAATTGAAATTAGCTGTATAATTAATAATACTTATATTGCATTTGCAGTAAATTTTAATTTTATATGACATATTAATATTTAAACCGCTGATGTGAATAAATATAATGCGAAACCAACAAAATGGTCATTGTTGCATAAAGAAACGTGCCTTAAAAGTTTAAAAATAAAATGTATGTCTTGTTTGGCAAAACAATTTAACAACCTTCTTACAACCATAAGGCGATTTTATTAGACTTAAGAAAAATGACAATGTTTGCTACATCTATTCACATGATTATTGGATATTTCTTTAAAGGTGTATGGATTACACAGGGCTTTAAAGGTGTATGAATTACAATCAAATATCAATTCCACTTTGAAAACTGAAAGTGGTTTCATTCCGAAAGAAATTTTCGTTTTACTTTTTCTGAAGAACCAAAATACGGAATTAATTCCACTTTCGATCGGAATGAAATTCTGTGACAGGCCTGATAATAACAAATTGAAGCAAAAAATATATTTTTTACGTAAAAATAGCAAATTTTTGTGTTTTAAAAAACTCATGAAAAATCTAAAACGGCAGAACTTGTTCAGGTTTATAACAACGTATAATATAACAAAATAATAACAACAAAATGAGATATCGAAGATAAAAATCGATTGATTCTTTTCGAATTTATTCACAATTAAGTGAATTCGCTCATTTTCACAAAATTTTACTTTTTTGTTTGATATACATAAAATTGAGTAGTTAATATTCTTCTTTCGATTGATTGAATGTTAAGAACATTTTCCCCGTGCTATGTACACATTTTTACATATATATTGCGTTTTAATCGGCTCAGTAGTTTCGGAGTTATAATAACAAATTGAAGCAAAAAATATATTGTTTATGTAAAAATATCCAATTTTTTTGTTTTAAAAAAATCATAAAAAATCGAAAGCGGCAGAAATTGTTTAGATGTATTGCTTTATCGCAAAGC
This sequence comes from Calliphora vicina, assembly GCF_958450345.1. Classification (NCBI taxonomy): domain Eukaryota; kingdom Metazoa; phylum Arthropoda; class Insecta; order Diptera; family Calliphoridae; genus Calliphora; species Calliphora vicina. Next base: position 63,159,919 of record NC_088784.1, read on the forward strand.
CACATGTAATAGGAACAAAATGAGATATCGATCATAAAAATAGATGGATTATTTTCGAATTTATTCACATTTAAGTGAATTCGCTTATTTTCAGAAAATTGTGTGTGCGTACAAGCGTGTACTTTGAGTTTACATTTTACATGTGTTTTGTTTTTGTATCGGCGTTTTGAAAGTTTACATCTGAATTTCATTTGAGGGGGGGTTAAAGTTTCCCAACTCTGGCACATTCTTATTGTTAATCTGCATAAGAAACCATGTGATCCTTACATTTTAGCTATAAAATGTTTTCAGCAAATTTATGTAAAATGTTACGGAGAACATTTTTGTAGAATACATTAACCCTCTAAATCCTCTAAGCTTGGGTCTTTTTAGTCCTTCTTTTAAAAAAGAGCAAAAAACACTATTAAAACAGGGATTTAAGGGGTTAAAATGTTCCGCAAAAATATTATCCGTGAAATTTTACTATAAGTCCCTGAATACACCAAATCGAAAAATTCAACCATACAGTCAGAAATAAGAGACAACAAGAGAAAGCTTGGAGTTAATTTCGCACTTATTAAGAATTTTATTTTTTAAAGTACCCCAAAAATTTAGCATGAAAAAAATAGTTCAAATTTAACTAAAAATCACTAATATCTCTATTATTTTACCTTCGATACCAAATTTGGATAGGAAGTATTCATTAATTACATTTTCTTAGCTCTAGGCAATTCCACTTCTTTATCATACAATGTCCAGCATATTTCAGCGATAAGCGAATAGGTGCGATTTGCATTAAAAAATTTAAATCGAATATATTGTTGGTTAAGCTATTGTCGCTGTTAGGGATCGATTTGGCCAACTCAACCCACATTAGTTTTTCTAATTTTGTTTTAGCTATTGGGTTTTCTTATTTTGACTGATGAAAAAAACTTAAACTAAATAAGTACATAGTCAAGTGTAGTTAATCACTGACCATTAATGGTTGCCAAGACCACTGGTTTATTTTATCAATTAATGTCTTCACTTCAAATCACACTTTTAATTGCATACCTATACAGAAGTTCGGGTGTATGAACGAATATAAATAAATCTATGGGTATGTGTACTTAGCTATTTATTTTATTTATTTATTTCCAATAATAATTTGTTGATTTGCAATAATTTTCGCAACTACAACAGCAATAATAATAATAACAAAACAAGTTTCATTATTTTTTGAAAGGCCGAACAAATCATGAGAAACCTAAACACATTGACAGCAAAAATCAGCTGAAAAACAACAAAAACAAACAAATGGAATAGTACAAGTGTGCGAATTTATAAGTGCAAAAAATTCCAACAAACACATCCACACATGTATTGACTAAATGGAATGTTGTTGTTCAAGTTAATGAATCGTCGTCGTTATTTATTATTCGTTAATTGTTCGTTGAGTTTAAGCGATGTCTTTGCAAAGACTGGTCAGGGGAAGTAAATATGTATTGAAAGGTGGGTGGTTGAGTGATTGAGATAAAAGAGAGCAGCTACTTGCACAGTAGTAGATATTTCGTACTTAAAGTACTTAAATTAATGAACGAATGTGTGCGTGTAAGTATTAAAAGGGTTTTGCGTCAACTAATTGACTTGCAATTATAGAATCTTAAATGTGAAATGATTAATACGAAATTAATGGTATTAATTGCATTAAGAAATCTCAAGTATTATAACCAGTTACAAGTTTAACACATTAGATTGCATTAAATATTAAATTACGATTATAGATAAAATAAATTAAGATAATAACTTTAATAATAAAGAAAAGTTTTGTAAATATGACGGAAAACTTTGTTGTAACATGTTTGATGTTTCGCGTAATAATTCTTTATTTCGCGTAAAACAATACATCAGTCACATAACAAAAAAGAAATTGGGACTTAAAAATCGCGTTAAATAGAAAACACTGTACATTAGGGATATAACTATTGACAATTTTCGCAAATATGCAAATTGGCATAGCATAGTCGAATAGAGCATTAAAAAATATAAAAAACCACGGTATTATTTTTTCGCGGTTGTTAAAAAGTGCACGCACCAAACGCAATAAAGTTTTGCATTAAATATTTTAAATTATTTTGAAATACAATATATTTTATTTTAATAATAACTGCGGACATAATTCAAAATATAATTTTTAAATAAGGGAAGTATCCCTCACACTTGCAAAAAAAATATGAAATTATTTATAGAATTTTTCGGAGAAAAAATAGTTTGGTTTATTTTAGAAATTGGTTTTGGTACGTGATGTTTTTGCTTCCAAATGACTTAAAAAAATAAATTTTCATTACTTATACAACATTGGCCATCATGTGGTGGTATGCCAAAAATTTCACCAAAATTAGTTATATGCCTAATGTACATACATATCGCCACCTTAAATTAAAGCGGACGTAACTACACAAAAATTCAAAATCGAGTTTTTGATTGAACAATTGCCAAGAATACTCTATTATTATTGATTTTATAACGTATCCTGTAAAAACAATAAAAATGCAGTTATGTCCGTTTGCATTTAAGGCGACGATATATACTTTAAGTAAACTTATTTTATTTGTACTTTTAAAAACTTACTTAAAACAAAAGTAAAGTAAAATAATTTCTTATCGAAAATTATGGAAAAAATGTCAATTAAAAAAACAAAATATTCTAATACATAAAAGATATCAAAACATAACAAAAAATTCATAAAAATTAACGAAGTTTTCAAAAAAGAAATCCGTGTTATATAAAAATCGTGTAAAAAAGTCGCGTATTTGAAATGATGGTTGCTAATTTGAGTTCACGTTATATGAGTATGTATAACAACTGACATATTTAATTTACATGTATTTGAAACTTTGTTTGGATTTACATGTATAGACGAAACTTTTTTTTGAAATGAGTCTTTTATCATAACTAAACGAAACTATGCAAAATCTAAAACAATGCAAAAAGGAATATTCTTTATCATGCTTTTGATTTCTCTAACATATACAATCAGCGACAGAGTTTTTTTCCAAGAAAAGTTTTATTAAATCTAAAGAAAAAATCTTTTAAATTATATTCTTTTAATAAAAGATTATTTAAAAAGATCTCACTAAAGCCCTAAAAACCTCACACATTGCTCATTTGCGGCAACAACGTCATAATTCAAAAAAGTCGTTTCGAGAAAAAAGTCTTTAAATATTTTATGACATTTTACTACATATTTCTTAAATAAATGTTCAACAAATCATGCGATTTCAGAAATATAAATAGTAGATGTTAATATCTTTCTAATCTGTATTTAACTCAAACTTATAAAATATACGAGAAAACATGAATTAATTTTGATGTTTACAACAAAAAAACACTCTCACACAAAAAATAATTGACTTTTTTGAAAACTGATAAAACTTTAAGAAAGATTGTAGAACAGCTCATATTTTGTATTACTCAGTTCAAAAAAAACAGATTTTGAGTTATGACGTTGTTGCAGCAAATAGACGATATGTTTACAAAAATGATCTCAAATACCTTATTTGCTGTTTTTTATGTTTTTGTACACAAAATTCGTTGTTGTATTTTCAATTTAAAATGAAAATAAAAATTATTCGGTTAATCGAATAATTTTAAATTAACCGATTATTAACCGAATAAATCTAAACCTCGATTAATTATTTGCTCGATTAACCGATTAATTGAATACCCTATTAGGTACGTATGATGCAGAATTTAACTGTCCCTGGGTTAAGTTCAAAATTAGTTCACATTGTTTGCATTTCGGGTTTCTTTATAGTCCAAATGCGGGAAGGGATATTGCTATATCGATGCCCTTTCCGATTCCATATCGAAGATTCTTGTCATATCGAAGAATTGTCAAAACAGTGAAATAGTTGTTGCTAGTGATTTTAATGTTCACAGCTCCTCTTGGTTTCACATTCAAGCCATACAACTACAGAAGGCCAATATGTTGAACTATTCGCGGCGCACAATCACCAACGCATATTTCATGCGTAGATGGGTGTTATTATACCCCCGATCTATTTCTAACATCACACCCTGACAAGTAATGTGTATCTTGGAAATTAAGATCACTGTACCATTTCCGCCTCCTTTTCGCTCTCTGAACTTTGTAACGTATCACGTCCAGCTATGAAACGTTCAACTTTTATTTAAGGAAAGGCTAGTTGGACTGAGCTCAATGGCATTTTAATTGGAAACTATGTTTCTTAGACAATAGTGTCAATGTCATGGCGAAAATTGTCCCGGGGCAGTAAAACCTTTTGCTCATTCGTTAAAAGAATTAAAGATAATGCTAGTTCATCCATTCCTACTCTTTTAAGCGATGGCTAATCATTCACTGACCGCTTGATAAAGCTAACCTTTTGGCTGAATTATTTGCAAATAACTCTACCCGAGCCCAAGTTTCAGTTACTATGTCGATTATATTATTTCGCGCTCGCGCAGTTAAAAGGGTATTAGCGGATCTCAACATAAATAAGTCTCCTTGACAGGATGGTATTCCAGATTGGTCCTGAAACAGTGTTCTTCTTCGAGCTCGTCCATTAGCTAACCTTTTCAGCACTTTATACCATGCCGTCAAATTTCCTGCATGTTGGAAGGTTGCTAATATAACGCCAATTCCTAAAAAACGAGAGGCTAACAACCCTGGAAATTATCGTCCAATAGCAATTTGTTCTGCACTTTCCAAAGTTATGGAGAGTATGGTTAACTACCATCTTGTGAAATATTTAGAGTCCAACAATTTACTCAACGACCGGCAGTATGGCTTTCGTAGAGGACGGAAAAATGGTGTCGTTCCATACACAGTATTGGCTCTAGATATTTCTGAGGCCATTCATATGCAATCAATTATAGAGCAAGCCTGTCGGAGATTGGGGCAATGAGGCAAAACATGAATGATACGCTTAACCAAGATCTTGTGACAATCTCTGAATAGTGTTGTGCTAATAGAGTCGATTTCAATGCACGCAAGACTCAATGTTGTATGTTAAGACACAAACGCCCAACAGATCATGTTGCTCCATCTTTTTTTATGGGTGGTGTAAATATTAAGGAATCATAAGCTCTTTATGTTCTAGACATGGGTATTCGGTGCGATGTCCGCTGGACAAAACTAATTTTTCGAGTGTCAAAAGAAGCATTCACTTAACTCCATCTGATCTCCTTACTATTTACACCACTTATATCCAACCTAAAATGGAATACAACTCTCATGTGTGGGCCGGTGCTTCGAAGTCTATTTTGGAGTTACTCGACCGGATTCAGGAGAGTCCGAAGGTGCTTATCGGTGACAGTTCCAGCTCTATTGACGTACTGGACCATCGCCGCAATGTGGGTTGTGTTTCACTGTTCACCGATATCACAATGGTATGTGTTCTGCTGAAATTAGGGAAATTGTTCCCGAAATACGTAGTTTTTTATGCAACACACGTTCTTTGGCAAGGGCTCATCAATTTGTTGTCGACTGGACTGTGGATCGCACTGCACATTACAGGGAAAATTCCTTCTTTAGCCGTACTGTCCGTATGTGGAATAAGCTTCCTCCTGAGGTCTTTCCTATCACCTTTCAATATAGGAAACCCTACTCCTTCTATCCTCCCTCAAATAATCTATTTTCCTAGTTCCAACACAATTTTAGCAGAACACATACATTTCAAACAGGATTTCTTAAAGTTTTTGAACGTTTTTAGTAAAATCAGATACATATTACTGAACTGAAACTAGTCATTTCTAATAGAATAAAGTGTTATGAAAAAATCTAACCGTTAGTGCGTGTCATGAAGTCATTTCTCATAAACGACTCGTTCATACATAAATGAAAGAGAAAAAGTATAGCTATTACAATCTAACATACATGCGTAAGTACGTATATTTAGACTTCAAACACAAGTATAATTTTTTCAAAATAATAAAAAGGTCATTATCATAAGAAATTGAGTCAAGGTTACATCAATAATAACAGGCATGCGACTTACTTACTAATTTCCGAAATATCAATCATTTTAAATGTATAAAAAAGTCAAAACCAAACAGACAGAAAAATCCCACTTGTCTTGACTATGGAGGAAGTCAATTGTGTACAATATGGATAAAGATTTCAAATTACAAAGTAAATCTTAACAAACAAAAATACATATAAGATTTGTAAGAATAAGAATAAAATTAAACAAACAAATGAGACATTTCATAAACAAAAAAATAGACATATTTGAATGATTAAAGCCAGTGATAGGGGGTGAAATGAAACCTCCCCCCTGTGAATTCATACATATATTTGAAAATACATATGGTAACTATGTGTGGGATGATGATGAAGATAATGATGATGATGTACTAAACATTTTAACAATATTACTTTTATTAATATTGCCAATATTTATTTAGGCACTTGAAATACATACTACTCATATACTTTATACACATATGAAATGTTATGGATACTTTATTGACTAATATTTATATTTATGGAAATTTATGTTTTTTCATACATTTAAATTTATTAGAAAACCCCCCCCCCCAAAAAAAAAACATGTACATAAATGTATACATTTGTAAAATCATCATAAAATTTTTTCAAAATCAACCCAAACAACATATGAGTAGACCATTAAATATAAAAATAAATTCACATACCAGCACCTGAATAAAATCTACCTGTACGAATGAATGAGTATTAAAGTGAATATAGAATATTCATTTGTTTGTAACATTTTCAATTGTAATACACATCGTAAATTGACTCTAATTTATGGCCATAGTAAAATATAAGTCTTGCCGCATAAATAAAACCCTTCCGTTATGGCAAAGCCCATTTGCCTTATGAATTCATAAACTGCAAAACATATTTTCCACGGCTAAAAAAGGATTTTAAGAGTTATAGATATTATTTGTTGTCTGTTCTTTTACCACCACACGTTTTTGGTTTCAAAATTGAAACCACAAATCAAACAAGTAGGAATAAGTATTAGAAATGGTTTAGACGAATTGTTTTCACACTTTGTGGAAATATTGTCACTATGTTAAGTTATGTCACAAAAGTAGTACGAAATATTGGAAATGAAAATGGACCAACAAAATGTTTGTATGTTTTGGAACCTTTTCTATTTTGTAAAAAAATTTCTCGGTCAATGTTTCATTAATGTTTAAAAGTGTGGCATAATTTAAACTCCACGTATTAATTTCGATTAAAATATGATGAGATCGATCTTTTGGTATGATATTGCTCTTGAGCATTTCCAGCTTACCAAGGCAAACGATTTTAGACCAATTAGCTTCTCCTTCTTTCTACTTAGAACATTGTATAGAATCATTGATATCTACATTCCATTGTATCTCACACCTCTTTTTAAGGCTCAATATGGTAGATCTACCAAAACTGCATTAAAGAATACATTAGCCCTAAAAGAATACACATTAGTTGAAGCAATGATACAATTATAAATTGATAAATTAAATTGCAGTTACTTAATTTTTTGTGAAAACTCTTAAACTTCAGGCGTATTGAATTTACTCTAGGCGCTTTGAATATTTCCAAACTGGCTGTTCCTTACACCACAAGGAGATATACTCTCATCACGGCTCTAGAATCTTAACATCAACACTAAGTAGATGTTCCAGCTAAGTAGATGATTGGTCTGCTGTAGTGAGTCCAAGGATACATATACGATGTTGCCTTAAGATGTGTAGTGGTGGGGAACATTGCTAATTCTTTGATTCCTACCTTTTACCCAGAGGGTGACCTTTGCCATTATATTACCCTCTTTCCAGGGGGAGGGGAGGGCTTCTTGGATGGATTGTTTAGAGGGGGTTAATTTTAAAAACTCGAAAACCATGATGAAAATTTTTCGTCTTCTGACGGATCGAACTTGGGGTGCTTGGTTTTGTAGGCAAGCACTTTAACCACTACATGCCGCCACCTGTTAATTACGCAATACCTAAACTTTATCGGATAGATCAGATTATGACAACTTCCTACATCTTCCAGTGAATTTCATCCAAATATTCACGGACGTATCAAGATCACATGGAAGTGTAGTATGCAGTTTCTATTCAGTCCAGTTGAATGAGAGATTATCCAGCATGCTGCCGGATTGTGATAATGTAATTTCATGGATTGTATGTATATCACATCGAAAATTGTCCTAGAATATAGTTTGTCTCTGGAGGAGAAACGGGGACTTTCACCCTAATATGAATTTCTGGACACGAGAACATTGATGTAAATGGCAGAGGTGACATACAATATTTGAATAAGTTTAGTTCCTCTCCCGTGAAGTAAATAATTATTTTCACATAAACTTTATATCATTGACATGTAAAGATAGGAGTAAGAGTCAATTGCATGGATACCAGACAAATCTGGCCCAATATGAATGTACTGAAGATGTGACTTTCGATAAATCTGCGTACCTGAAATCTGCGTGACTTCTTTATACAAGATTTAACGACAAAGAAGAGAGGGCTTCTGAGAATCTTCTCTGTCATTGTCCTGGATTTGGGGACTTAAGACGAAGAATATTTGGGAAACATGTAAAGACGGTTGTCAAATCTTACAATATTGTCAGAAAAATGTCTAGTAACTGTCTGAACTTACAAATCTTGTCAGACATCTGACAATCGTGTGAACACATTACGTTGCCATTATTAGATTATTGTAAGATAATTGTCAGACACTTTTCATTGTCAGGTGTGTGAAGTTTATGCATCCGACATGGCAGCATTGTCAGTCCATTTAAAAAAATCAATGCCAAAAAAAGGAGGAATGCGTGTGGTCACACGAAAATATTATGAAACTGCTCAAGGAAATAAGGCACGGCGAAGTTTATATGATGCTGGTTGTTCTAATTATAAACTTCCCAAAGATATTTTAAGGCAAGATGTCGCAAATGCCACCCACGTAAGTTTTAACGATTGAAAGGAAAATGGGCAAACCTCCAACACCTCTTTCAATTGCAATTTGGAAATATTCAGAAGAAAGATGTCAGGTCAAGGCACTGATGAACAATTTCAAATGATTTCACAGGTCTGGCAATGTCTATCAACAGATCTTGGCTGATTTGTGTAGAATCCACACCTCTCATTAAGAGAAAATGGTGAAAGTGACGGAGAACAAGAAATACGTATGGTGTCTCGGACGGCTGCCTATTAAACCTAACCTAATATTTACGTACTATTCTCAATTTTTAGAAGCAGCAAAATTTTCTTATGCACTCCTTAAAAACCCTGTTACAAACCCCAGGATAAACTCCTATATACCAACCTAATATTTAACTTATTTCTGGTGGTGGCTTTACAAAGAACAAATACGACAAAAGAAAATAAAAACCTTGAAAGTACAACTGTAAAGTAGACAAATAAATGTAAACCACAACAAATGTGGCCAAAAGAAGCAATCAATTTATTGGCACAACTTTTACTTTAAATTATTGTTTTGTTGAGGGTGTTAAATAATAATAACAATATGAAGTACGAGTAACTATGTTCTGCTATATGGAAATATTTAGATTTCTGTATAATAAAATAAATAAAATAAAACAAACACATAAGGAATGAGAATTTATGAATTATTGTGTATGAAAACATTTCTTGGATTTTTTTCAAAATGTGCATACATTTTTAAATTACGAGATTTATAAAGAACTGCTGGTCTTAGTTTTTTATGATTAATGACTTTTTAAGAAAGCATGTTTTATAGGTATTGCGGAAAGCACCTGTAACTCAATTCTGATTTGAAAATACAAATAAATTAGATTTGAATCTAAAAGGACTTGTAAATAATAAGGGATTTTGAAAATAATGTTTGGGATTTAAAAGATATATATTTCACTATTTTAAAATGACATTAAAATTAGTATTATAATTAAAATAACTTTAATCTTCATTGATAAATCTTACATTTTCGAAGATTAAATTACATGCATATTTTTTAATAATTTTTGTAAATATTCACATTTAATATGTTTGTTTTTAAAATTTCTAATCCTCTTAACAATCATATTGTATTGTTAAAAAGTTTTGTTTTACGAAAAACGAAAACAAGTAAACACTTTATAATAATTTAATTACATTTACAAATGAATGCCAATTAAGCGCTAAATTAACTTTTTTGTTTTAGCAGTTTTAGCTGTTCCTATTAAACTGTTGTTTTTTAACACTTTTGGCACAAATTTTACAAAACGATAAATAAAACACACTCGCACACACCGTATTTAAACCAATTTAAAATTGTTTATAGGTTAAATTAAACATTTAACTCGTATAAAACATAAACACACACAGAAACCTACTAAGACGAAAAAAAACATAAAAATAAATTATAAACGATAAATATGCGTTGAAATAATGAATTCAGTCAAATTGAGGGGAAAAATTTTAGCAAAAATTATGAAAAATTATGAAATTTAAACTATAAAATTAAGACGTTGAATGTGGTTAAATTTTTACTTTAAACACAAATATATCAGGCATAAAAAGTGCTTTACAAAAAGTAACACTTTTCGTTTTAGATCTATTTAAAAATAATGGTTTTAGCAACTCCAAAATGACATTTTTAAGAAATCATTCTCTTAATTTTACCAGGGACCGTATCGGTTAGAAGTGAAATCAAAAAAGTTATTTTTCAACGTAAAAATAAAAGTTCGGATGAAACTCTTAAAAGAGAGAGTTTTAATTTGCCGTCATAAAATAAAACTCATTTGAGTAGTTTTATTTTTCCCGTCAGAAAATAAAAATCATTTGAGAAGTTTTATTTTTCCCATCAGAAAATAAAACTCATTTTATGTAAATTGAGACCTAAAGCTTGCCGTTGGTCAGATCATTAGAATTAGTAAAGCTCCTTGCATTGCAATTGCATAAATCGTCATTAATATAAAAACAAGAGGGATTTTAATTTGTTATTGTTTGATTCCTATTATTAAATTGTTTTTTTTTTCTTAAACAAATAAATTACTACACACATTATTATCAGATAGACTCAAAAAAGAAAGAAGATACTGAAAAAAAGAAGAAATGAGTTTTATTTTCTGATGGGAAAAATAAAACTCCTCAAATGAGTTTTATTTTCTAACGGGAGAAATAGAACTCCTCAAATAAGTTTTATTTTCTGACGGAAAAAATAAAACTCTTTTGAGGAGTTTAATTTGTCTTTTGAGGAGTTTTATTTTATGACGTCTAATTAAAACTATCTTTTTAAGAGTTTCAACCGAACTTTTATTTTTTCGTTGAAAATTAACTGTTAACTGTGGAGTTGAGATCGTTTTTTTAACATTACCATAGATTCTCAAAGAGCACGAATCTATTGATATATGACAGTTGCCTCTAACATGGAGAGTTTTTGAGTTTAAATTTTCCGGATAAGCGTTATTTGCATACAGTCCCTGAATTTTATCAATTTACGGCGAGAGGAATATTTGAAATAGGGTACCTAATCGGGAATAATTTCTACGAAATATTTATTTAGAAATACTGGAAAAATTTTTGTCAGCAAATTATGGGAATGAATATCATTATAAGTTTTTTTTCTCCAAAAATCACAGTGTTATTTGTTTATTTAAAACAAGAAAATTAAGCTAATAAAATTTCCAATTCTTTAAGGAATTATTAAGATGCTTACTAAATTTATAGGCTGAATAATATGTCCTCCAAGTTTATCGGCGACTAATGTAAAGTTTGAAGAATATTACATATCGTTTTCTGGTATGTGGTAACTACAACGCCAAGTCTACATACTGGGGTTCTCGATTAAAAAATTACTAAGGTAGACAGTTGTATATGACTCTATATTCCCTCTGTAGGCAACTTACTGGGTATCTGATCCGTTGAAAAGTTTGTCATAAAAGACTTATCGATCGGACCGATAGGGTAAAGTTTGTTGATTACGTGACAAGGGACTATGAAATTAAAGCTGTTAGGTTATAAAGGCAGCCAGTATTATCAGCTCACTTGAGTCCATGCATTGGTCCCTTTGTGATATCCTAAGGATCGTGCTCAGGTCCTCAGGAGGTTCTTCACATGTCGGAATGGGGATCGATACCAAACCAACCTGACGCACGAATAAACGAATTCATCTTCATAACATCCACACTCGATAGATCCGGAAGTCCTCATTATGACAAATTTTACAGAAGTCATTATATGGAGTGTTCAGTCTCCTAGAATGCGCACCAATTAAGAAGTGTCCTGTCAGCACCGGTATCAAAATTCGTAGACGAGGCCGTGATAGCCCCGTAAGGCACATTGACCTATGATGGTAAAAAAAAACGGGCGATGTGAGCCTCGATATCGAGCAATTTGTCAAACCAGACCATGAGCAGGCTCAAACAAATTACGATGTATGAGTGACTTACAGCAGGAGCGCGGTAAACCGACCAAAATATATATTTCGTCGACTTGCAGACGTGATCCTTTTTTGGTCAAAATCGGATATTCACACCAAATAACCTATAGATATATAGGACCAACTTAATAAATTTATTAGTTGGTTATAGTGGTAGTTCACTGTGCGCAAATAGTCAAGTAGAGTCAAAAGGACCCCGTTTTGGTAAAAACGTAATGTATGCTAATGTGGAAGCTATGCGATCCATCCTGTAGCTGTGGGATATCTCAAATGGTCATTAAGTTGAGACCCAGATAACTCACCAAGGTTGGCTAGTCTTTAGTAGCCCAGGAAAAGATTCTCTTGCCATTTGGGACAGCAGACAAGTTTTATAACTTTAAAACAATAATTTCTGATTAATATTTTAAAGAGTCACAAAAAGTATGGCACACTTAAATGTCAGTACTTGTGTATATTAAAAGTATTTAACAAATAGTGTATATTTTAAATAAAATAAAATCTTTTTCAAGACAATTATTACATAGTTTTAGCCTTAAAAATGACTAAAAGCAAACACCCACGATATTTCTGGTAAAGTACGCAGTCACATGGCAAAGTTAAAAGTGTGCACTGTTCAGACATACCTAATTAGAGAGACACTTTCCTTAATTCACGTACATTCATATCGAGACACGCACCCAACCCGACAAACAGATGGCTAAACAATCAAGCAGCCAACCAACCAGGCAGTCGTTCATTTAGTCAGTCAGTCAATCAGAGAGTCAGTCATCACGCGATTAGTTAGTCTTTTAAACATAAATTATGTTACACATTCATTTAAAAGAATTCATTAAAGAGTTCTGAAGTTAAGTTAGAAAATTAACAAAATAAAGTTTTAAATAAGGTTGGCTACTGATTCGAAACGGTAAAAAGGTACCGGTAACGCTAATTTGGATTATTTAAATGATTAATAAAGTTCACAAAACTTAAAAATAAGGTGACATAGGTATTTACATTTAAACTCCTACATATATATTTAAATAAACTCAATTATTGAAATAAAAAGTTTGTATATTCATAATTAAAAATTGATTATAGAATCGCGGTAATGGTATTCACGATTATATCGGTAACGGTATTTTAGCGGCAACATAATTGCATTCATTTCGGTAATGATACCTTAGCTGTAACTGTAATCGAGCTGAAAGGGTATTTTAGAGGTAACGGTAGACAACTTTGATTTTAACCTATAGTTTGCACTAATCACAGCTCTTAATATTTAAAATTTTTACTCAAAAATAGTTAAACATTTGATACCACTAACGAAGAATTTTGAAAAACTTAAACCTTTAGTTAGAGCTTACTTCAGATTAAGTTTTATTATTTACGAAGGGCAACAATTTAAAAGAATTTGAATATCATTTTCCCAAATTTACAATTCACTCTTTTTAATTTCTGCCTGTAACACATTCTGTTAGTTTAACTTTATTATTTCTGCTTCATTAAAAGTTTAAACTTTGTTTTTCTTTAAACTTCGTTTTAATTTCATTGTAGTTGTTGTTTCAGAATTACGATTATTGGTTAGCAACCATTTGTTGTGTTTGGCTTGTTAATGGCAGATTGTTTAAAGCTGATAAACTATTTTAAAATCATATAAAAAGTGCGAGACTGTAGAGGAGTAGTTAAAGAGCTATAATTAGCACTGAAATTTCTTAAGATTACACTTTTAAAAATAATTATTGGAATTGATTATAGTAAAGGAAATCTGAGTTTTCCCTGCCAAGGGCAGAAAATATATGTATCTTATATTCCCAAGATCTTAAAATAGATCATTAAAATAAATTTATTTTTCAGATTAAAAATTAAAAAGTTCCAATAAATACCAAATTTTCTAAAGTAAACAGTTTTTTTTTGTTGGGATACCAGATTTTAAGTAAAATAAAACTTATAAGTTGGGAAGTCTAGAACAACTTATTGCTACTAGTAACTGTGCCTTTATAAATGCCATCAAAATAAGTCATTTAGTACCCGACGTCAATAAGATCCTATTCGTCTTATCGATCGAAATATACGATAATATCAACCAGCTACCAAATAACTAAGTTTCAATCTTCATTATATACTTGATCAAGGCGAATAAGGTATAGGCAATTATACAACAAGAAGAAGGCGAATTTATAGGTGAAGAACAGCTGATTATTTTTTTTATTCGGTTGTTTAGACAAGTGAACTGTCAATTCACTTGTGTTTGTTGTGGCGAAAAATACAACAAACCCAAAAGCAAAAACAAGAACAGGCAACTTTGACAGTTCACTTATCTTTTAACAAAACCAATGTAGTCTTAAACAAGAACAACATTTACAAAAACCAAATGCAATTTGGTTTGGTTTATGTTGGCTGGAGCTGTCAAATCTACCTGTTGTTTTTGTTGCTTTTACGTTTGTTATAGTATTCGCCACAACAAACATTAGTGAATTTGACAGCTTCAACATCCAAACAACCTTAATCGGCTAATCGGTGGAACACACTTGTTAAATCAATTCGCCTTGTAAATGACGAAAAAACGTTAAATGAGCACCAAGTCGTATTAACAAGGTGACCTCATAAAATTAGCAGTTTTTTAATTCGCCGTGATTTAATGTAGGTATTCTGTCAAAATTTGTTTATGTTTCCATTTGTTAATGTCAATAACAATAGCAATATTTTAATTCATCTTGATTTTGACATCTCTTCTACATTTGAACAAAATCCCTGTTGTGTTTGCGGAGCACTCACCTTGTTAATATGCCTTGATTACTCTAAACAGAGAGATTTGGTTGTCACCAAATTGCCACAGCCGCAATCAGCTGATTATGAATTATGGTAATTTTAAGTAGATATTTAAGTAGATATTAATTTGAAATTAATTTTTTTTCATTTAATCTTTTTCTTTATTGAATCTTTCTTTTGAGAAATTTACAATAAGTATTAAAATCTTAACCTAAACTAAAATTAATGTAAAATGTAACATTTTAGGTACATTTATCTGCTGTGTATTTTACATCGTAAATATCTATTTGTTCAAGTTACGGACATAAGTCGGTATATATCAGCTATAGGCACTATATAGGCATAATTCGTAGAATTATGTTTGTATTTCACTTCAGCTGTCGATGAATCAAATCCAACAAAAGTTGTTCGCAACTGTTTCTTTGGAAAAATGGAAATGTCGTCATCAAGTCAGATATATGTAAACTACCAATACATATAGTGTGTCAGAAGATTTCCGATAAATAAAGAAAAATAATAACGAAAATTTCTCCACTATGATGAATGAACTAAGCTCTCAAATGTTGTGATCGAGCACTCAAAATATCAAAATGACCCCGTACATCTGGGATTTTTCATTTTAAAAAGCAATTAATTTATTTGTAATATAATGGCTCTGTTCCTATTCTAGACAGATTTACTTCTTTAAGTCAAATTTAGTCACCAAATTATATTAAAATTTTAAGTAAATCTAAAATCCTTACTAGTACTTTCAAAAATAACAAAGACATTTTTAAATAAAAAATCATGTAAAAATATGTTTCGCATTTATATCTATTCTTTAAATCTTCATCAGTATCAGTGTAATTTCTGTAATTTTCATGGAGTGATTGCAAAAGTTCAATGATAAGCATGTAACAATAAATTGTAATAAATGTTGATGTTAATTCAAGTTTTTTTTTTTAGTACAAATACCTAAATGGAAATCCTCCCACACTGTGTGCATGTGTGGAAAAGAAGAAAAGGTGCAAATGTAATAAAATACATATTTTATTTCATCATCTAAGAGAGTTAATACCCTTTAAGATGCTGTTGTATAAACCCATTTTAATAAACCCGAATATTGCGTGGGCAATCTGCAAAGACTCTGCAACATTTAGAGAATTCCATAAGTAATATATGGAGAAATTAAGTTATCGAGAAACATCATTTGAGAAAATCATTCTTAATAATGGAAAAATTTGTTATTACAATAAAATTAATTTAAACTTGTTTTCTATGCATATTTTAAATTGTTTATGCATTTTTAAACCTGCCTTGATTATAACCAAGAAATATTCTACGTGATATATTTATATGGTCACCGAGTCCGTAGAATGAGTCATATTTAGGATAAAAAAACTATTATTATACTAGTGTCCATGACAAGAAAATCTATCGCTCCCTGAAATTTGTAGCATTGTTTCGGAAGGAAATTTGTCTGCTTGCCTCGTACAAACAACAACATTAACCTAACATTAACAGTTACACGAAAAATAACAAAGAAGCAGAAGACGAAGTATGTTTATAAACATTTAAACCTACATACATTTGTGTTTGAATGTATATATGGGTGCAATCGAAAAATTTTGTACAAAAATTGTACGAACAAAAACTAGTTAATTTTGTAGTTTTTTTTTATTACAATCTCTATGTCACATCATCAGTAAACTTAGTATAAAATATCTATATTACAAGTTCTCCCAAATACTTGAAAATGTTAATAAACATTTTCGTTTTTGGTCGTCCTTAACAATTATCGATTAAACGATTAAAAATATTTTGTTTTCATATTTTATTGTTACGAGTATGTAACACTTTTGAAGGACAATCTCCTTTAAGTCGTGTTTCTATTTTATTTGAGCGAGCCATCTGATATTGAAACTGTGAAGCGGTTTGCTTATGTGGCGGGAATCGAACCCACAACCCTCTGATTAATAGTCCAGCACACTATCATCTAGTCTATGATTAATAAACATTTGTATGTAAACAAAAAATACTTCAAAAATATCGTCCATCAATTAGATTACATGGTTGTTCCACATTTTATGATTTCACCCATATGTATGCATGTATGTATTTAGACTATAAAGAGAGTAAGAGAAGTCTAATATGTTTATAATGTCCGTGCTAAAGCCTCTTGAGACTTTCAGCCACCACAAATAAACCAAACCAAGGAATCAAAAGGATAAAATGTTAAAAAAAAAACAAATAGAACTTATTTC